>NC_052308.1:798301-858301 GCF_016432855.1 Salvelinus namaycush
TCCATTCTAGTTTGACAATGATCACATAATAAAATAAGAAACTTTTTTTTGTTGTTGTTTTTACATTTCCTTCCCCCCCAAAAAGAAGAAGAAGAAGACGAAGACGAAGAAGAAGAATTGAGAAATGACATTTAATTAAAGAGAGCAAAATAAAGCCCCAAGAAAAAGAGATAAAGCAGTGGGGGAATAAGAGTGTAGAGAGAGAGAGAGAGAGAGAGAGAGAGAGAGAGAGAGAGAGAGAGAGAGAGAGAGAGAGAGAGAGAGAGAGAGAGAGAGAGAGAGAGAGAGAGAGAGATAGGGGGAGAGAGAGAGAGAGAGAGAGAGAGAGAGAGAGAGAGAGAGAGAGAGAGAGAGAGAGAGAGAGAGAGAGAGGGAGAAATGAAGAGAAAAGGCAGTAAAAGTGATTTGTCAGTCCGGTGGTGTAGCTGGATTATGATGAAAATGAAAGGCACTGAGTCAGGGAGTATCAGAGAGCCGCAGCAGATAACACACAACCACAGTAAGGGGGCGGGCGACGATGGAAACAGAGAGAACAAATGAGGGAGGGAGGGAGGGAGGGAGGGAGGGAGGGAGGGAGGGAGGGAGGGAGGGAGGGAGGGAGGGAGGGAGAACGAAAAAGAGGGGGAAGAGAGATGGGGAAGAGAGAGAGGAGTGTGGGGAAGAAAGAGGAGTGTGAGAAGAGAGAAAAAGGGAGAGGAGGAGAAAGAGAGAAAGAGAGAGAGGTCTAATAAGACATACAAAACAATATGAAGGAAGAGTGTGAAAAAAATGGAAGAACGAAAGGCAAAATGAACACAGTACACTGTACAGAGCCTTCAGAAATGCACTGTAATGAGTTTTTCCACATTTTGTTACGTTACAGCCTTATTCTAAAATTGATTACATTTTTACAAATCCTCATCGATCTACACACAATACCCCATAATGACAAAGCAAAAACAAATTTTTAGAAACTTGTTTTTTTAGTTTGCAAATGCATAAAAAAATATAAAACAGAAATACCTTATTGATATAAGTATTCAGACCCTTTGCTATGAGACTCGAAATTGAGCTCAGGTGCATCCTGTTTCCACTGATCGTCCTTGAGATGTTTCTATAACTTGATTGGACATGATTTGGAAAGGCACACACCGGTCTATATAAGGTCCCACAGTTGACAGTGCATGTCAGAGCAAAAACCAAGCCATGAGGTCGAAGGAATTGTCCGTAGAGCTCCGAGACAGGTTTGTTTTAAGGCACAGATCTGGGAAGGGTACCAAAAAATGTCATCAACATTGAAGGTCCCCAAGAATACAGTGGCCTCCATCATTCTTAAATGGAAGAAGTTTGGAACCACCAAGACTTTTCCTAGAGCTGGCCACCCGGCCAAACTGAGCAGTTGGTGGAGAAGGACTTTGGTCAGGGAGGTGACCAAGAACCCGATGGTCACTCTGACAGAGCTCCAGAGTTCCTCTGTGAAGATGGGAGAACCTTCCAGAAGGACAATCATCTCTGCAGCACTCCACCAATCCGGCCTTTATGGAAGAGTGGCCAGACGGAAGCCACTCCTCAGTAAAAGGCACATGACAGCCTGCTTGGAGTTTCCCAAAAGGCACCTAAAGGACTCTCAGACCATGAGAACAAGCTTTTCTGGTCTGATGAAACCAAGATTGAACTCTTTGGCCTGAATGCCAAGCGTCACGTCTGGAGGAAACCTGGCACCATCCCTGTTAAGCATTTATTTGGGCTTCAATTTCTGAGGATGGTAACTCTAATGAACTTATCCTCTGCAGCAGAGGTAACTCTGGGTCCAAATAACTTCACAGATTGTAAAGGGTTTAAACACTGTTTTCCATGCTTGTTCAATAAACCATAAACAATGGTCCGTCATGGTCTGATGTCACAGCATCATCGGACTGAGCTGGTGGTCATTGCAGGCAATCTCAACTCTGTGCGTTAAAGGCAAGACATCCTCCTCCCTTATGTGGTACCCTTTCTGCAGGCTCATCCTGACATGACCCTCCAGCATGACAATGCCACCAGCCATACTGATCGTTCTGTGCGTGATTTCCTGCAAGACAGGAATGTCAGTGTTCTGCCATGGCCAGCGAAGAGCCCGGATCTCAATCTCATTGAGCACGTCTGGGACCTGTTGGATTGGAGGGTGAGGGCTAGGGCCTTTCCCCCCAGAAATGTCTGGGAACTTGCAGGTACCTTGGTGGAAGAGTGGGGTAACATCTCACAGCAAGAACTGGCAAATCTGGTGCAGTCCATGAGGAGGAGATGCACTGCAGTACTTAATGCAGCTGGTGGCCACACCAAATACTGACTGTTACTTTTGTTCAGGGACACATTATTCCATTTCTGTTAGTCACATGTCTGTGGAACTTGTTCAGTTAATGTCTCAGTTGTTGAATCTTGTTATGTTCATACAAATATTTACACATGTTAAGTTTGATGAAAATAAACGCAGTTGACAGTGAGAGGACGTTTTTTTGTTGCTGAGTTATATATATATTCCGGACTCTGCTTGTTCTGATATTAATTAATTTCTTTCTTTTTTACTTTTTGGATTATGCGTGTATTGTTTTGTATTGCTAGGTATTACTGCACTGTTGGAGCTAGAAACAGAATAATTCCGCTGCACCTGCGATAACATCTGCAAATCTGTGTAAACAAACCAATTAACTTTGATTTGATTTGTGTGTGTGTGTGTGTGTGTGCTCTGAGAGTGTTCTCCAAGTTTTACCAGCGGCAACATCCCTCTAACGCTAACAGAGAGACAAGGGCTGGAGGTGATTACGATGTTAGAATGCCTACTGTACCCGTACACTGTGACTGTGATCGTGACTGGGACTGCACAATGCAGCAGAATCAGAGCCATCAGAACTTGTCTGTCTTTCTTTCAGGAGTAACCTGAGTGACCGATAGATCAATGAACAGTAAGCAATCATCTATCTATCTCTCAGATCAGCATGCTCCACTCAGGTGGCGGTTGGGTGGGTGGACTACAATGTCTTCACTGATGCCGCTTTACCCTGATCAATCATACTGTTGTCAGAGGAGTGAGAAGGAGAGAGGGAGGATGAGGAGAGAAAGAGGGGAGGGAGGCAGAGGGAAGAGGTGGGGGGGCATCTCTTTTGCATGCCGGATGGCAGGCAATGCATCAAAAGATGACAGCTTTCCCATTCTTCTTTAAATAAGAGTGGCAAGACTCCTGGCTGTGCTTTAAGTTTAATCATTCATCTAAATAAGTTGCAGAGAGAACCTCTCAGAGCTGGAGGCTAGAAGCCGGGCGCTAGGTGGAGGGGAGAGCTAGGCAGCCAGCCAGTGGAAGTGGAAGGCAAAGTGCAATAACAACTGACATCACACTGCTGAATTTCTCATTTGTAAGCGTGTAAACATACAGTACCAGTCAAAAGTTTGGACACACCTACTCATTCAAGGGTGTTTCTTTATTTTCTTTCTTTTTTCCCCTACATTTTAGAATAATAGTGAAGACATAAAAACTATGAAATAACACATACGGAATCATGTAGTAAGCAAACAAGTTTTAAACAAATCTAAATATATTTTAGATTTGAGATACTTCAAAGTAGCCACCCTTTGCCTTGATGATAGCAATGCAAACTCTTGGCATTCTCTCAACCAGCTTTACGAGGTAGTCACCTGGAATGCATTTCAATTAACAGGTGTGCCTTGTTAAAAGTTAAATAGTGGAATTTCTTTCCTGCTTAATGCGTTTGAGCCATTCAGTTGTGTTGTGACAAGGTAGGGGTAAAATACAGAAGATAGCCCTATTTGGTAAAAGACTAAGCTCATATTAAAGCCAGAACAGCTCAAATAAGCAAAGAGAAACAACAGTCCATCATTACTTTAAGACATGAAGGTCAGTCAATCCAGAAAATGTCAAGAACTTTGAAAGTTTCTTCAAGTGCCGTCGCAAAAACCATCAAGCGCTATGATGAAACTGGCTCTCATGAGGACCGCCACAGGAAAGGAAGACACAGAGTTACGTCTGCTGCAGAGGATAAGTTCATTAGAGTTACCAGCCTCAGATTGCTGCCCAAATAAATGTTTCACAGAGTTCAAGTAACAGACACATCTCAACATCAACTGATCAGAGGAGACTGCGTGAATCAGGCCTTCATGGTCAAATTGCTGCAAACAAACCACTACTAAAGGACACCAATAAGAAGAAGAGACTTGCTTGTGCCAAGAAACATGAGCAATGGACATTAGACCGATGGACATTTGTGATTTTTGGTTCTAACCGCTGTGTCTTTATGAGACGCAGAGTAGGTGAACGGATGATCTCGGCATGTGTGGTTCCCACCGTGAAGCATGGAGGAGGAGGTGTGATGTGTGGGTGTGGGGGTGATGGTGTGGGGGTGCTTTGCTGGTGACATTGTCAGTGATTTATTTACAATTCAAGGCACACTTAACCAACATGGCTACCGCAGCACCTCCAACACACCTCCAGGCTGTGTAAGGTCTATTTGACCAAGAAGGAGAGTGATGGAGTGCTGCATCAGATGACCTGGCCTCCACAATCACCCGACCTCAACCAAATTGAGATGGTTTGGGATGAGTTGGACTGCAGAGTGAAGGAAAAGCAGCCAATATGTGCTCAGCATATGTGGGAACTCCTTCAAGACTTTTGGAAAAGCATTCCTCATGAAGCTGGTTGAGAGAATGCCAAGAGTGTGCAAAACTGTCATCAAGGCAAAGGATTGCTACTTTCACTCTCAAAATCCCATTTTTTTAATAGAAAAAATACACAAATTGGATGGTCTAAGTCCACAACAATGCTTAAACCACATCAATGTGATTGGGTGGGCCTGTCAGGGCCTGGTTCCCCAGTGGGTGGGCCTCTGTTCATCCAGGCCCATCCATGTCTGAGCCCCTGATACAAACAGCACCTGATAATAATTGCCCATCACAAATAGCCTGCTAACCAGCACTTCGGATTAAACTTTTTCAATACCTAGTTTGCATACCCATTGTTGCCTTAGTTAGCATTTACTGATATCATACGTTGAAAAGTCTTTCATACCGGCTACCGATGTCATTCTTCTGTGAGCTGCTCCATGCCAGAACCAGTTGAGAGTTTTACACTCTTGCACCCTGCAGATGATATTCAGCTGAAACTAGACTGTGGATTAAAAAGTGAGTTTAAGCAATGCCTACTGAAAAAAACGTTTATACCTGTGTATAGCCTCCACTACACCACTGGCCCTTTGTGTTTTACAAAACGTGCTCTATCCTACATTAGTGCGCTGGTATTACGGTTGCTGTCCTTTCAGCATCACCAACCTGTCACACACTGAAGGCCTATAGATTTACCACTGTCACACACTGAAGGCCTATAGGTTCACCACTGTCATACACTGAAGGCCTATAGGTTCACCACTGTTACACACTGAAGGCCTATAGGTTCACCACTGAAGACCTATAGGTTCACCACTGAAGACCTATAGGTTCACCACTGTTACACACTGAAGGCCTTTAGGTTCACCACTGAAGACCTATAGGTTCACCACTGAAGACCTATAGGTTCACCACTGAAGGCCTGAAGGTTCACCACTGAAGACCTATAGGTTCACCACTGAAGGCCTATAGGTTCAACACTGAAGGTCTATAGGTTCAACACTGAAGGCCTATAGGTTCACCACTGAAGGCCTATAGGTTCACCACTGAAGGCCTATAGGTTCACCACTGAAGGCCTATAGGTTCACCACTGAAGGTCTATAGGTTCACCACTGAAGGCCTATAGGTTCACCACTGAAGGTCTATAGGTTCAACACTGAAGGCCTATAGGTTCACCACTGAAGGTCTATAGGTTCAACACTGAAGGCCTATAGGTTCACCACTGAAGGCCTATAGGTTCACCACTGAAGGTCTATAGGTTCACCACTGAAGGCCTATAGGTTCACCACTGAAGGCCTATAGGTTCACCACTGAAGGTCTATAGGTTCACCACTGAAGGCCTATAGGTTCACCACTGAAGGCCTATAGGTTCACCACTGAAGGCCTATAGGTTCACCACTGAAGGCCTATAGGTTCACCACTGAAGGCCTATAGGTTCACCACTGAAGGCCTATAGGTTCACCACTGAAGGCCTATAGGTTCATCACTATAAAGGCTGTTAAGATATTCATGTTCCTAGAAAGGAATGTCTATATTTGGCGAAGCGTTTTGACTGAATGGATGCTGATAATGAGTTTTTTTTTTACTCCGCTGGTCTCCGGTGGTTTCGGGAAGACCGAGTCAAGACCGCGACACTCAATATGTGGTCTCGAGATCGGTCTGGAGTTCTACAACACTGGCTAAGTGACAGTGATTGATGCTCTCTGTGTTCTCAATTTATCAAGCGGCGTACGGTACCACGCTGCCACTCCATAAGAGATAAACAGCAGAAATATATATCAGAGATAAATAAAGAAGACAATAAAACATCCTATCTACAGGATTAATAGACGAATAGGAGAGAGAGGGAGGACGAGATTGGGGAGAGGAGGAGGTAGAGAAAGATATTGAGGAGAGGGGAAAAAGCAGAGAGAAAGAGATGGACGAGAAGGGGAGGAAATGGGTAGAGAAAGGGAGAAGGGGGGGGGACATCAGCGGGATTGGGATGGGTTCGGGTAGCTCGCGACATTAGGCCTTGCTTCTGACAATGCAGTCAAGTATGTTAACCAGGGTATGGGGAAGATGGGATGTTACCCAGGGTATGGGGAAGATGGGATGTTACCCAGGGTATGGGGAAGATGGGATGTTACCCAGGGTATGGGGAAGATGGGATGTTACCCAGGGTATGGGGAAGATGGGATGTTACCCAGGGTATGGGGAAGATGGGATGTTACCCAGGGTATGTGGAAGATGGGATGTTACCTAGGGTATGTGGAAGATGGGATGTTACCCAGGGTATGGGGAAGATGGGATGTTACCCAGGGTATGGGGAAGATGGGATGTTACCCAGGGTATGGGGAAGATGGGATGTTACCCAGGGTATGGGGAAGATGGGATGTTACCCAGGGTATGGGGAAGATGGGATGTTACCCAGGGTATGGGGAAGATGGGATGTTACCCAGGGTATGGGGAAGATGGGATGTTACCCAGGGTATGGGGAAGATGGGATGTTACCCAGGGTATGGGGAAGATGAAATGTTACCCAGGGTATGGGGAAGATGGGATGTTACCCAGGGTATGGGGAAGATGGGATGTTACCCAGGGTATGGGGAAGATTAAATGTTACCCAGGGTATGGGGAAGATGAAATGTTACCCAGGGTATGGGGAAGATGGGATGTTACCCAGGGTATGGGGAAGATGGGATGTTACCCAGGGTATGGGGAAGATTAAATGTTACCCAGGGTATGGGGAAGATGAAATGTTACCCAGGGTATGGGGAAGATGGGATGTTACCCAGGGTATGGGGAAGATTAAATGTTACCTAGGGTATGGGGAAGATGGGATGTTACCTAGGCGGCAAATTAAAGGGTGCATCCCAAATGGCACCCTATTCCCTAATAGTGCACTACTTTAGACCAGAGCACTATGGGGCTCTATGTAGGGACAAGGGTGCCATTTGTGATGCTTCCAAAGCCTTGTCTGCCTGAGATTTGTTTCCCCAGCTCATCGAGGGGAGAGCTAGATGGACTGGCGCTGTGTGGACTGGTGCTGTGTGGACTGGTGCTGTGTGGACTGGTGCTGTGTGGACTGGTGCTGTGTGGACTGGTGCTGTGTGGACTGGCGCTGGATGGACTGGCGCTGGATGGACTGGCGCTGTGTGGACTGGCGCTGTGTGGACTGGCGCTGGGTGGACTGGCGCTGGATAGACTGGCGCTGTGTGGACTGGCGCTGTGTGGACTGGCGCTGGGTGGACTGGCGCTGGATGGACTGGTGCTGTGTGGACTGGCGCTGGATGGACTGGCGCTGTGTGGACTGGCGCTGGGTGGACTGGCGCTGGATGGACTGGTGCTGTGTGGACTGGCGCTGGATGGACTGGCGCTGTGTGGACTGGCGCTGGATGGACTGGTGCTGTGTGGACTGGCGCTGGATGGACTGGCGCTGTGTGGACTGGCGCTGGGTGGACTGCCGCTGTGTGGACTGGCGCTGGGTGGACTGGCGCTGTGTGGACTGGCGCTGGATGGACTGGCGCTGGATGGACTGGCGCTGGATGGACTGGCGCTGTGTGGACTGGCGCTGGATGGACTGGCGCTGTGTGGACTGGCGCTGGGTGGACTGGCGCTGGGTGGACTGGCGCTGGATGGACTGGCGCTGTGTGGACTGGCGCTGGGTGGACTGGCGCTGTGTGGACTGGCGCTGGATGGACTGGCGCTGGATGGACTGGCGCTGTGGTGACTGGCGCTGGATGGACTGGCGCTGTGTGGACTGGCGCTGGGTGGACTGGCGCTGGGTGGACTGGCGCTGGATGGACTGGCGCTGTGTGGACTGGCGCTGTGTGGACTGGCGCTGGGTGGACTGGCGCTGTGGTGACTGGCGCTGGATGGACTGGCGCTGGATGGACTGGCGCTGTGTGGACTGGCGCTGGATGGACTGGCGCTGGATGGACTGGCGCTGTGTGGACTGGCGCTGGATGGACTGGCGCTGGGTGGACTGGCGCTGTGGTGACTGGCGCTGTGTGGACTGGCGCTGGGTGGACTGGCGCTGTGGTGACTGGCGCTGGATGGACTGGCGCTGGGTGGACTGGCGCTGGATGGACTGGCGCTGTGTGGACTGGCGCTGGGTGGACTGGCGCTGTGTGGACTGGCGCTGGATGGACTGGCGCTGGATGGACTGGCGCTGTGGTGACTGGCGCTGGATGGACTGGCGCTGTGTGGACTGGCGCTGGGTGGACTGGCGCTGGGTGGACTGGCGCTGGATGGACTGGCGCTGTGTGGACTGGCGCTGTGTGGACTGGCGCTGGGTGGACTGGCGCTGTGGTGACTGGCGCTGGATGGACTGGCGCTGGATGGACTGGCGCTGTGTGGACTGGCGCTGGATGGACTGGCGCTGGATGGACTGGCGCTGTGTGGACTGGCGCTGGATGGACTGGCGCTGGGTGGACTGGCGCTGTGGTGACTGGCGCTGTGTGGACTGGCGCTGGGTGGACTGGCGCTGTGGTGACTGGCGCTGGATGGACTGGCGCTGGATGGACTGGCGCTGTGTGGACTGGCGCTGGATGGACTGGCCTTGTGTGGACTGGCCCTGTGTGGACTGGCCCTGTGTGGACTGGCGCTGTGTGGACTGGCCCTGTGTGGACTGGCGCTGAATGGACTGGCCCAGGGTGGACTGACCCTGTGTGGACTGGCGCTGTTCGGACTGGCCCTGTGTGGACTGGCGCTGTGTTGACTGGCCCTGTGTGGACTGGCCCTTTGTGGACTGGCCCTGTGTGGACTGGCGCTGGATGGACTGGCCCTGTGTGGACTGGCCCTGTGTGGACTGGCGCTGGATGGACTGGCGCTGTGTGGACTGGCCCTGTGTTGACTGGCCCTGTGTGGACTGGCCCTGTGTGGACTGGCCTTGTGTGGACTGGCCCTGTGTGGACTGGCGCTGTGTGGACTGGCCCTGTGTGGACTGGCCCTGTGTGGACTGGCGCTGTGTGGACTGGCCCTTTGTGGACTGGCCCTGTGTGGACTGGCGCTGTGTGGACTGGCCCTGTGTGGACTGGCCTTGTGTGGACTGGCCCTGTGTGGACTGGCGCTGTGTTGACTGGCCCTGTGTTGACTGGCCCTGTGTTGACTGGCCCTGTGTGGACTGGCCCTGTGTGGACTGGCCTTGTGTGGACTGGCCCTGTGTGGACTGGCCCTGTGTGGACTGGCGCTGGATGGACTGGCCCTGTGTGGACTGGCCCTGTGTGGACTGGACCTGTGTGGACTGGCGCTGGATGGACTGGCGCTGTGTGGACTGGCGCTGTGTGGACTGGCGCTGGGTGGACTGGCGCTGTGTGGACTGGCGCTGGATGGACTGGCGCTGGATGGACTGGCGCTGTGGTGACTGGTGCTGGATGGACTCGCGCTGGATGGACTGGCACTGTGTGGACTGGCCCTGTGTGGACTGGTGCTGGATGGACTCGCGCTGGATGGACTGGCACTGTGTGGACTGGCCCTGTGTGGACTGGCCCTGTGTAGACTGGCCCTGTGTGGACTGGCGCTGTGTGGACTGGCCCTGTGTGGACTGGCCCTGTGTGGACTGGCCCTGGATGGACTGGCACTGTGTGGACTGGCCCTGTGTGGACTGGTGCTGGATGGACTCGCGCTGGATGGACTGGCACTGTGTGGACTGGCCCTGTGTGGACTGGCCCTGTGTGGACTGGCGCTGGATGGACTGGCCCTGTGTGGACTGGCCCTGTGTGGACTGGCGCTATGTGGACTGGCCCTGTGTGGACTGGCGCTGTGTGGACTGGCCCTGTGTGGACTGGCGCTGTGTGGACTGGCCCTGTGTGGACTGGCGCTGTGTGGACTGGCCCTGTGTGGACTGGCCCTGTGTGGACTGGCGCTGGATGGACTGGCCCTGTGTGGACTGGCCCTGTGTGGACTGGCGCTGTGTGGACTGGCCCTGTGTGGACTGGCGCTGTGTGGACTGGCCCTGTGTGGACTGGCGCTGTGTGGACTGGCCCTGTGTGGACTGGCCCTGTGTGGACTGGCGCTGGATGGACTGGCCCTGTGTGGACTGGCCCTGTGTGGACTGGCCCTGTGTGGACTGGCGCTGGATGGACTGGCCCTGTGTGGACTGGCCCTGTATGGACTGGCGCTGGTTGCTCTGCTGTTGGCACAAAGTGTCAAAGTTCCTCACTAATAAAGATCCACTTTTCTTGTTTTCTTTTCATTTGCTCTTTGGTTCTCCATATTGCAATGCCAGTCAGGAGGGTGGTTGGTCGAGCTTTCCATCTTTATATATTTTTTCAAGTTCTTGTTCTTTTTTTCCACTTCTATTTGCCTGCTTCGGTGTGATCTGGTCGTCTCCCTCCAATTCCTCACAGTGCAGAGTGGATATCAGAGGAGTTGAGGTGCTTTGTGAGGCAGGCAAGAGCAGGTGCTAGGCGGGATGCAATTGGCTGATTAGAAAAGGATAAAAAGACATTTCATGTCTTTCTTCCTCCTGTAAGCTGTTCTGAGAGGACGGCTCCACTCATTTGCTCTTCTCTCTCTCTCTCTCTCTCTCTCTCTCTCGTCTCTCTCTCTCTCTCTCTCTCTCTCTCTCTCTCTCTCTCTCTCTCTCTCTCTCTCTCTCTCTCTCTCTATCTCTCAGTTTTTCACTGGCTCAGAAAAGGAGAGATGACTGATGGTGTTAAGTTAATTGGAGCTGAGGCAATGGGTGGTGCCAATGAATATATCCCTAATTCCATTACCCTACCCACCCTAACCACTGCACCTGCCAAAGCACCTCCTACTAACAACATCATCTGTGATATCCTTCAGGCCTTAATCCACAAATATATCTATGTGCATTTCAAACCAAAAACTAAACAAACAGTAATCACAGTAGCATATCAACAGTAAGATCAACAGTAACCTGAACTTTACAGTAACCTAGCCAGGACCCCAAAGAGCAGAAGCAGTAGCACAGTGCTTCTGTACAGTAAGTTATTTCTCCTCCTGGCTTTAACATGGGGACCCCTTACTGGGCTCTCTGCCATCCAAACCATCTGGGCACACAGGCAGTAGTGCTGACCACATCTCCTCTCCTCTCCCAACTCCTTTCCACTCTTCTCTCCTCCCCTCTCACCTCCTCCCAACTCCTCTCATCTCCTCTCACCTCCTCTCCCCTCCTCTCCTCTCACCTCCTCCCACCTCCCGTCCCCTCCTCTCACCTCCTCTTCTCTCCCCTCACCTCCTCTCCTTCTCTCATCTCCTCTCCCATCCTCCCCTCTCCTCTCACCTCCTCTCACCTCCTCCCAACTCCTCTCCCCTCACCTCCTCTCACCTCCTCTCCTGTCCCCTCCTCTCACCTCTTCTCTCCCCTCACATCTTCTCTCTCCTCACCTCTCCCCTCCTCCTACCTCCTCTCCCCTCCTCTCCCCTCCTCTCCTCACCTCCTCTCCCCTCCTCTCCCCTCCTTTCCTCTCACCTCTCCCCTCCCCTCGCCTCCCCTTTTCCCTCCCCTCCTCTCACCTCCTCTCCTCTCCTCTCACCTCCTCCCCCCTCATCTCACACCCTTCCTCCTCTCCTCTCCTCTCCATCCAACACTCTCTCTCTCTTCTCCTCTCATCTTTTCTCCCCTCCTCTCCCTTCTCTCCCCTCTCCTCTCCTAGATGTGGAGATGTGGGGCACACCTTGGTTCAAACACTATTTGAAATCTTTCTAATACTTTGAGCGTTTGCTCTAGTCTGCCTGGAAGTGCCAGGTGTGTGGGTTTTGAAGATTTGGGACTATTCTATTGTTTCCATTAAGCCAGGCAATCTAAATCAAGTGTAGATAAGCTTGTTCCATCCTCATTCCACTTGGTTTTACTCTCCCCATTCCAATATGTGAACAGATAAGAACAGAGATGAGAAACACAGGCCAGGCTCTTCTCAGATCATGGTTATTTGAGCCCCTTTATAGCCACCGGTTGGTGTAACTAGGCCTTTCTCTCTCTCTCTTTCCCAGCAGCCCAGCTGTCAGACCATCAATAGAGAGCTATGACAACAACTGGTACATATCCAACCTCTGCCTTTGCCTCCAGTTACACACACAGGGAGAGAGAGAGAGAGAGAGAAGAGAGAAGAGAGAAGAGAGAGGAGAGAGAGAGAGAGAGAGAGAGAGAGAGAGAGAGAGAGAGAGAGAGAGAGAGAGAGAGAGAGAGAGAGAGAGAGAGAGAGTTGGATGGAGAGGGAGAGGAAGACAGAAAGAGAGAGAGAGAGAGAGAGAGAGAGTTGGATGGAGAGGGAGAGGAAGACAGAAAGAGAGAGAGAGTGACAGAGACAGAGTGCTGGATGGAGAGGGAGAGGAAGACAGAAAGAGAGAGAGAGAGAGAGAGAGAGAGAGAGAGAGAGAGAGAGAGAGAGAGAGAGATATTTGGTATACATATAATATATATTTGATTTTTATTTTTCGATATGTATACTTTGACAAGTAATAATGTAAGTAATAATGAACTTGCCATGTCAATAAAGTCAATTGAATTGAATTTAATTGAGAGAGAGAGAGAGAGAGAGAGAGAGAGAGAGAGAGAGAGAGAGAGAGAGAGAGAGAGTTGGATGGATGGATGGAGAGGAAGAGGAAGACAGAAAGAGAGAGAGAGAGAGAAAGAGAGAGAGAGAGAGTTGGATGGAGAGGGAGAGGAAGACAGAAAGAGAAAGAGGGAGACAGAGACAGAGTGTTGGATGGAGAGGGAGTGGAAGACAGAAAGAGAGATTGACAGAGACAGAGTGTTGGATGGAGAGGGAGAGGAAGACAGAAAGAGAGAGAGAGAGAGAAAGAGAGAGAGAGAGTTGGATGGAGAGGGAGAGGAAGACAGAAAGAGAAAGAGGGAGACAGAGACAGAGTGTTGGATGGAGAGGGAGAGGAAGACAGAAAGAGAGAGAGAGAGAGAGTGTGTTGGATGGAGAGGGGGAGGAAGACATAAAGAGGGAGAGAGAGAGAGAGAGAGAGAGAGAAATGGAGGGAGGGAGAGAGAGAGAGAGAGAGAGAGAAAAAGAGAGAGAAATAGAGGGAGGGAGAGAGAGACAGTGTGTTGGATGGAGAGGGAGAGGAAGACAGAAAGAGGGAGAGAGAGAGAGAGAGAGAGAGAGAGAGAGAGATAGATAGATAGATAGAGGGGGAGAGGGAAAGGAAGGGGGAGAGAAATAGGGAGAGAGAGAGAGAGAAATGGAGGGAGGGAGAGTTGCTCTGCATCAGTTCAGGTCATCTCCCTTCAGGGAGATGCAGAGAGGCTGTGGCAGCTGGTGGCTCCCCGCTCTATGAACATACACACTATGACGCTACACACACACACACACACACACACGCACGCACGCACGCACGCACGCACGCACGCGCGCGCACACGCACGCACGCACGCACGCGCACACACACACACACACACACACACACACACACACACACACACACACACACACACACACACACACACACGGACAGAAACACTCATACGCACACACTTATGAAGTACTACACACACACACGTGGACAGGCACACACATACGCACACACTTATGACGTACTACACACACACGCTAAAGCATGCACATTCTCTTCTCTCTCTGTCTGTAGACTAGACAAGACAACACACCAGGGTTGATTGGAAAAAGCTGTTCAGAAGAGGACATTGTATTGTCACATCTTGTACTCCCTGATGAAGTTTTTAATCTTTGATTCCATTGAACATGTCATACGAATAAAGGCATTTTAATTCATGATATGAAGAGTGCCTTGGTCCTCCTTTCCATCTGGTGACCAATTTACCAGTTTTACCAAAGAGCACCTTCTGTCTACCAAAACCTACTATTGTGTACCTTGGCCTCTTCTGTCTACCAAAACCTACTGTCTGCTGTACCCCTGGGCACCTTCTGTCTACCAAAACCTACTGTCTGCTGTACCCCTGGGCACCTTCTGTCTACCAAAACCTACTGTCTGCTGTACCCCTGGGCACCTTCTGTCTACCAAAACCTACTGTCTGCTGTACCCCTGGGCACCTTCTGTCTACCAAAACCTACTGTCTGCTGTACCCCTGGGCACCTTCTGTCTACCAAAACCTACTGTCTGCTGTACCCCTGCGCTGGATGTTTAGGTCTAAAATCTGCAGTAAAGAAAAACACACACCTGTCTGGTGTTTAATGGCTGATGTAATGTTGGGTGTATGAGTTATCCACCATTAGTTAGTAAAAGATACAGGAAATGAATAGTGACATATGATCCCCACTCAGTGGATTTTTCTGCAAAACTCTTAGAATTTCATTCATCATGTGGGTTTCCAATGTCCACTGTGTAACAAATCTAAAATTTCAAATAGGCCATTGAGAGGAAACATTTTGGAATGAGTAAAATGCTGAGATACTGCTCATTTAAAAACAAGGCTTCAGTTTATTCAGAAACATCTACGATATTGTGTTATAGCGTAGCGTTACTCAAGTTATAGAGCCCATGATGTACTGAAGATATAGAACCCATGATGTACTGAAGATATATAGAACCCATGATGTACTGAAGATATAGAACCCATGATGTACTGAAGATATAGAACCCATGATGTACTGAAGATATATAGAACCCATGATGTACTGAAGATATATAGAACCCATCATGTACTGATGATATATAGAACCCATGATGTACTGAAGATATAGAATCCATGATGTACTGAAGATATATAGAACCCATGATGTACTGAAGATATATAGAACCCATGATGAACTGAAGATATATAGAACCCATGATGTACTGAAGATATATAGAACCCATGATGTACTGAAGATATAGAACCCATGATGTACTGAAGATATAGAATCCATGATGTACTGAAGATATATAGAACCCATGATGTACTGAAGATATAGAACCCATGATGTACTGAAGATATAGAATCCATGATGTACTGAAGATATATAGAACCCATGATGTACTGAAGATATATAGAACCCATGATGTACTGAAGATATAGAACCCATGATGTACTGAAGATATAGAATCCATGATGTACTGAAGATATATAGAACCCATGATGTACTGAAGATATAGAACCCATGATGTACTGAAGATATAGAACCCATGATGTACTGAAGATATATAGAACCCATGATGTACTGAAGATATAGAACCCATGATGTACTGAAGATATAGAACCCATGATGTACTGAAGATATAGAACCCATGATGTACTGAAGATATATAGAACCCATGATGTACTGAAGATATATAGAACCCATGATGTACTGAAGATATATAGAACCCATGATGTACTGAAGATATATAGAACCCATGATGTACTGAAGATATAGAACCCATGATGTACTGAAGATATAGAACCCATGATGTACTGAAGATATAGAACCCATGATGTACTGAAAATATATAGAACCCATGATGTACTGAAGATATAGAACCCATGATGTACTGAAGATATAGAATCCATGATGTACTGAAGATATATAGAACCCATGATGTACTGAAGATATATAGAACCCATGATGTACTGAAGATACAGAACCCATGATGTACTGAAGATATATAGAACCCATGATGTACTGAAGATATATAGAACCCATCATGTACTGATGATATATAGAACCCATGATGTACTGAAGATATATAGAACCCATTATGTACTGAAGATATATAGAACCCATGATGTACTGAAGATATATAGAATCCATGATGTACTGAAGATATATAGAACCCATGATGTACTGAAGATATATAGAACCCATTATGTACTGAAGATATATAGAACCCATGATGTACTGAAGATATATAGAATCCATGATGTACTGAAGATATATAGAACCCATGATGTACTGAAGATATATAGAACCCATGATGTACTGAAGATATATAGAACCCATCATGTACTGATGATATATAGAACCCATGATGTACTGAAGATATATAGAACCCATGATGTACTGAAGATATATAGAACCCATGATGTACTGAAGATATATAGAATCCATGATGTACTGAAGATATATAGAACCCAAGAATGTAGCCTGGTGCCAGTAGTGGTGTAGAGCAGATGGGAGTGTTGAGAGGAGGATGGATGGAGGGATGGAGGGATGGAAGGTGGGAGGGAGTATATATATATCTGTAATTTCTAACAAGCTGTGAGACTGTAATCCAGGCAGGGCCAGGTCAGCGTCACAGGACAAGACGACACACTCTTCATCATCACACACACACCTCCCTGCCTGCGTTCCTACTGTGACAGCCAAGCATCCCTGCTAATTAGTACACTAGTTAATGATCCAAGTCAGTCACACTCTGGAGAGGCTGAGACGTTCTCTCTCTCTGAAACTCTCTCTCTCTCTGAAACTCTCTCTCTCTCTGAAACTCTCTCCTTTTCTCTGTCTGTCTCTGACTCTCTCTCTAGCTCTCTTTCTTCTCTCCTTCTGACTCTCTCTCTCTTTTTCTGTGTCTCCGACTCTCTCTCTCTCTCTGTTTTCTTCTCAACCTGCAAACTTGTGGTACTTAGTGCTACAAAATGGTGGAGGTCTCAGAGTAGACTTGTTTGGAAGCCCTCAGTTACACGCAAGAGAGAGAAAAGAGAGAGAGAGAGAGAGAGAAAAGAGAGAGAGAGAGAGAGAGAAAAGAGAGAGAGAGAGAGAGGCAAAATTGTTCATGCAAGGCAGAATTAGGCCGATACCCACTAATGATCAAAATCCAGAAAAGAGACGTTAAATTCTACAACCACCTAAAAGGAAGCGATTCCCAAACCTTCCGTAACAAAGCCATCACCTACAGAGAGATGAACCTGGAGAAGAGTCCCCTAAGCAAGCTGGTCCTGGGGCTCTGTTCACAAACACAAACACACCCCACAGAGCCCCAGGACAGCAACACAATTAGACCCAACCAAATCATGAGAAAACAAAAAGATAATCACTTGACACATTGGAAAGAATTTACAAAAAAACGGAGCAAACTAGAATGCTATTTGGCCCTAAACAGAGAGTACACAGTGGCAGAATACCTGACCACTGTGACTGACCCAAACTTAAGGAAAGCTTTGACTCAGTGAGACTCAGTGAGCACAGCCTTGCTATTGAGAAAGGCCGCCGTAGGCAGACCTGGCTCTCAAGAGAAGACAGGCTATGTGCTCACTGCCCACAAAATGAGATGGAAACTGAGCTGCACTTCCTAACCTCCTGCCAAATGTATGACCATATTAGAGACACATATTTCCCTCAGATTACACAGACCCAGAAAAAGTTTGGAAACAAACCCGATTTTGATAAACTCCCATATCTATAGGGTGAAATACCACCAGTGCGCCATCACAGCAGCAAGATTTGTGACCTGTTGTCACAAGAAAAGGTCAAACACTGAAGAACAAACACCATTGTTTATTTTCCCTTTTGTAATTTAACTATTTGCACATCGTTACAACACTGTATATATACATAATATGACATTTGTAATGTCTTTATTCTTTTGGAACTTCTGTTCATTTTTATTGTTTATTTCACTTTTGTATATTATCTACTTCACTTGCTTTGGCAATGTTAACATACGTTTTCCATGCCAATAAAGCCGCTGGAATTGAATTGAATTGAGACAGAGAGAGGGATGGACACCATAATGCATTTCAAACCACATAACTACAGGAAGTAGTGTTGGTGTAGGTGACGGACATTACAGTTTGGTGTGCGGCAGTGAGGATTTGGTCTATGGATCTTCACATTACTGATATGAAACTGGAGACATCTCCTCTGGTCCAGGAAGTTAAACACTTTGGAATACAACTTCTTTCTCTTGCTTCTCAGATATCCATCTCTCTCTCTCAGCATGTTGAGATTCTCTCTCTTCTTGCTGTCTCTGATTCTCTCTGTCTCTCTCTTTCTCTCTCTCTCTCTCTCATTCTCTCTCTCTCTCTCTCTCTCTCTCTCGCTCTCTCTCTCTCTCTCTCTCTCTCTCTCTCTGTCTCTCTCTCTCTTTCTCTCTGTCTCTCTCCACATCTGTCTCTCCTTATCCTCCTCTCTCTCTCTTTCTCTCTGTCTCTCTCTTTCTCTCTCTCTCTCTCCTCTGTCTCTCTCTCTCTCTCTCATTCTCTCTGTCTCTCTCCCCTCTGTCTTTCTCCCCTCTCCCTCTCTATTTCTTTCTCTCTCATTCCCTCTGTCTCTCTCCCCTATGTCTCTCCCCCCTCTCTCTCTCTCATTCTCTCTGTCTCTCTCCCCTCTGTCTCTCTCTCCTCTCTCTTTCTCTCTTTCTCTCTCTCTCATTCCCTCTGTCTCCCCCCCTCTTTCTCTCTATCATTCTCTCTGTCTCTTTCCCCTAGGTCTCTCTCTCCTTGCTTTCAGACAACACACAGTGTCTTTATTCCTGTCTTCCTTTACCTTGAACCCAGGCGAGGATCTGGCCCTTGATCTGGCACTAAGCAAATCTGCAATAATAAAAGCATTACAGGGTTGAGTAGGAAATAACACTGAATCATATTAAATATGGGAGATCCACTCCCTTTCTCCTTCTTTCCCTTCTTCCTGTTTTCTGTTGCTGAGGAGAGAGACAGAGACAGACAGACAGAGAGAGAAAGAAAGAGTGAGAGAGAAAGAGTGAGAGTGAGAAAGCGAGAGAGAAAGAGTGAGAGTGAGAAAGAGAGAGAGAGAAAGAGAGAAAGAGAGAGAGAAAGAGTGAGAATGAGAAAGAGAGAGAGAGAAAGAGTGAGAGTGAGAAAGAGAGAGAGAAAGAGAGAGAGAGGAAGAGGAAGAGAGAGAGAAAGAGTGAGAGTGAGAAAGAGAGAGAGAAAGAGAAAGAGAGATAGAGCAAGAGAGTGCGAGAGAAAGAGAGAGAGAAATAGTGAGAGTGAGAAAGAGAGAGAGAAAGAGTGAGAGAGAGAAAGAGAGAGAGAGGAAGAAAGAGAGAGAGAGAAAGAGTGAGAGTGAGAAAGAGAGAGAGTGCGAGAGAGAGTGCAAGAGAGAGAAAGAGAGAGAGAGCAAGAGAGAGAGAAAGAGAGAAAGAGACAAAGAGAGAGAGTGAGAGAGAGAGAGAAAGAGAGAGAGAGAGAGAAAGAGTGAGAGAAAATAGAGAGAAAGAGAGAGAGAGAGAGAGAAACTTAAACTACAAAGAGGGAGTGGTGGTACATTTGGGGACGACAAAGTCAAGGAAGACAACCCATCCACTCTGGCATCCCTGCCACGTGGCGGCAACAGCTTTCCCACAATGCACCTCTCCAGGGAGCTAGCATCTTTACTATACTGCCTCCTCTACCACACACAAACACTGGATACTAGCTATTGTAGCAGTACACATTCACTCACTCACACAGACAAACAGTCATACAGACATACAGACAAACAGTCACACAGACAAACAGACAAACATTCACTCACTCACACAGACAAACAGTCACACAGACATACAGACAAACAGTCACACAGACAAACAGTCATACAGACAAAGAGACAAACAGTCACTCACTCACACAGACAAACAGTCACACAGACAAGCAGACAAACAGTCACACAGACAAACAGTCATACAGACATACTATGTTTCTAATATATACTGTTTAGGAAAGTGTTTCAAAATACTAAGCTGCCACCATTTTGAGGGGGTTGGGACACACGCGGACAAATGTTTTTCAGATTTTCAGTGTTCAATGGTACTTATTTGTATTTCCATTGGGCATATTTCAACAACACTTGGCCAGCGTACTAACACAAGGTCATCTCTTGTTAAAGGTCAATTACAACCATCATTGGCCACGATTTACTGCTCCTTAAAGCAGATGTCAAGGTTATCGTTTAGTCCTGATTTCTGCCAACATTGTTCAAGAATATTTCGCCCTCTGGTGGGCATTATCATATGAACACATTGAGCGTGCTTTTTTTAGTAGACTAAAGGCGATTGATCTATTTGACAGTCATTTCGAAATAAACTATTTCCTTGTTTACCACGGCAAATATACTGTGACAATTTACACGACACCTTGCATGGAAACTGATGCTGTTCTAGCCTATTACAATTACTTATTTTCCATTCCAATTTATAGAATCCAATAAATTAAAAAATAAATAATGTAATCTTTAAAAATAATGGCAATTTCTTATAAAGATCGGGGGGGAAATATCCCTGGGCTGTCCATATTTTAAATGTGTAGGCTATTAACTGATGAGTTAGGCCTAAACAATCTCTATATTTAAAAAAAAAATCTAATTAAAATTCAGCCTTATTTAAAATACCACATTATTTTTCAATTTAGGGTGAAACATTTGAATGAAATATAGGCCTTTTACTTCTATTTTCTTATACTCTAATAAGTCTTTTTTTATTCATCAGCCTTACGGTGTACGATACTCCTGATAGGTCGATATTTAATTGGGGGCGGGAGTAGACAACGTAGACGCAGCTGTCATAATCAGTTGGCACTGGAACGACGAGAGATAAACTGATCTGTTGGTTTCATTTTGGGGGTTTTTGGTTACAACACGCATGTTATCTCCCATTAGTTGCGTTTTAAGAAATCCAGCAGTAACCTGCAGGAGCACGTTAAGTTTTGCCTGTTCGTTGCAATCGAGCCATGAAGTATTGTAAGAAATATAAATGAAAAACTGTGTGAAGAGACAATTTCATAAAGAGCTAGAGAAAACCTGGCTATAAATGTGTCAAAAAATGCACGGATGGATGGACACCATAATGCATTTCAAACCACATAACTACAGGAAGTAGTGTTGGTGTAGGTGACGGACATTACAGTTTGGTGTGCGGCAGTGAGGATTTGGTCTATGGATCTTCACATTACTGATATGAAACTGGAGACATCTCCTCTGGTCCAGGAAGTTAAACACTTTGGAATACAACTTCTTTCTCTTGCTTCTCAGATATCCATCTCTCTCTCAGCATGTTGAGATTCTCTCTCTTCTCGCTGTCTCTCTCTCTCTCTCTCTCTCTCTCTCTCTCTCTCTCTCTCTCTCTCTCCCCTCTGTCTCTCTCTCTCTCTCTCTGTCTCTCTCTTTCTCTCTCTCTCTGCCTCTCTCCCCTCTGTCTCTCTCTCTCTCTGCCTCTCTCTGCCTCTCTCCCCTCTGTCTCTCTCATTCTCTCTGTCTCTCTCTCTCTGTCTCTCTCCTTCTCTCTCTCTCTCGCTCTCTCTCTCTCTCGCTCTCTCTCTCTCTCTCTCCCCTCTGTTTCTCTCTCTCTCATTCTCTCTGTCTCTCTCCCCTATGTCTCTCTCCCCCCTCTCTCTCATTCTCTCTGTCGCTCTCCCCTCTGTCTCTCTCCCCTCTCTCTCTCTTTCTCTCTCTCTCATTCCCTCTGTCTCCCCCCCTCTTTCTCTTTCTCATTCTCTCTGTCTCTCTCCCCTAGGTCTCTCTCTCCTTGCTTTCAGACAACACACAGTGTCTTTATTCCTGTCCTCCTTTACCTTGAACCCAGGTGGGGATCTGGCCCTTGATCTGGCACTAAGCAAATCTGCAATAATAAAAGCATTACAGGGTTGAGTAGGAAATAACACTGAATCATATTAAATATGGGAGATCCACTCCCTTTCTCCTTCTTTCCCTTCTTCCTGTTTTCTGTTGCTGAGGAGAGAGACAGAGACAGACAGACGGAGAGAGCGAAAGAAAGAGTGAGAGCGAGAAAGAGAGAGCGAGAGAGAGAAAGAGAGAGCAAGAGAGAGAGAAAGAGCGAGAGAGAGAACGAGAGAGCGAGCGAGAGAGAGAAAGAGTGAGAAAATGAGAGAGAGGAAGAGTGAGAGTGAGAAAGAGAGAGAAAAAAAGAGAGAGGGAGTGAAAGAGAGAAAGCGAGAGGGGGAGCAGAGGGAGAGAAGAAGAGAAAGAAGGAGAGAGGGAGGGAGTGAGAGGAGAAGAGGTTTGTCCTTGGACAGACAGAGGGAGGAGAAGCAGGGAGTGGCATGACTTGATCTCCTGTGATAATGTGGAGAGCAGGTAGAGACCAGGGTTAGCATTCTGTGAAGCTCTTCACTGTATATATATTTCATGGACTTGACTTTTACATGTAGACATGTGGCTCCATACAGGCACTCACCTTTTTTCATTTTGGGATGTGTTTAATGTTTTTATTTTGTATTTCCTTTGATCAATTCCTCCCTCCCTCCCTCCCTCCCTCCCTCCCTCCCTCCCTCCCTCCCTCCCTCCCTCCCTCCCTCCCTCCCTCCCTCCCTCCCTCCCTCCCTCCCTCCCTCCCTCCCTCCCTCCCTCCCTCCCTCCATCCCTGCCAACCCCCTCCCTTTATTAAATTAATCCATGATTAAATGGCATTTTCTGTTTTCAGAGACTTTTTATGGAGTGAATGGAACACTCTTAGTAAAACAGTCAGAGTTTGGTTTTTTCTCCATCCACCACTCTGCAGGTGAGAAGACCTGTCCGAAGGAGGTGTTATTCACAAACCATAGCTGGAGACCTCTGGATAGGACAGGAGGACAGGATGAATATAGACAACAGTCTAGCGTTTCTAAAACTCAGTCCTGGGGACTCCAAGAGGTGCACATTTAGTTTTTCCCCCCTGGCACTACACATCTGATTGAAATAATTAACTCATCAAGCTTTCATTATTTGAATCGGCTGTGTAGAGCTAGAGCAACTACCAAAACGTGCCCCCCTTGGAGTCCCCGGGACTGAGTTTGGGAAACGCATCAATAGTCAATTGTTAATTTATCCTGAGAAGTCTTACTGATGATAACCCTGTCGTACGATGGTGCAAATATGACCCTGAAATCCTGATTAATATACCACCCTGAAATCCTGATTAAAATACCACCCTGAAATCCTGATTAAAATACCACCCTGAAATCCTGATTAAAATACCACTCTGAAATCCTGATTAAAATACCACCCTGAAATCCTGATTAATATACCACCCTGAAATCCTGATTAAAACACCACCCTGAAATCCTGATTAAAACACAACCCTGAAATCCTGATTAAAACACCACTCTGAAATCCTGATTAAAATACCACCCTGAAATCCTGATTAATATACCACCCTGAAATCCTGATTAAAATACCACCCTGAAATCCTGATTAATATACCACCCTGAAATCCTGATTAAAATACCACCCTGAAATCCTGATTAAAATACCACTCTGAAATCCTGATTAATATACCACCCTGAAATCCTGATTAAAATACCACCCTGAAATCCTGATTAAAACACAACCCTGAAATCCTGATTAAAACACCACTCTGAAATCCTGATTAAAACACAACCCTGAAATCCTGATTAAAATACCACCCTGAAATCCTGATTAAAATACCACCCTGAAATCCTGATTAAAATACCACCCTGAAATCCTGATTAATATACCACCCTGAAATCCTGATTAAAATACCACCCTGAAATCCTGATTAATATACCACCCTGAAATCCTGATTAAAACACCACCCTGAAATCCTGATTAAAACACAACCCTGAAATCCTGATTAAAATACCACCCTGAAATCCTGATTAAAACACAACCCTGAAATCCTGATTAAAACACCACTCTGAAATCCTGATTAAAACACAACCCTGAAATCCTGATTAAAATACCACCCTGAAATCCTGATTAAAATACCACCCTGAAATCCTGATTAAAATACCACCCTGAAATCCTGATTAATATACCACCCTGAAATCCTGATTAAAACACCACCCTGAAATCCTGATTAAAATACCACCCTGAAATCCTGATTAAAACACAACCCTGAAATCCTGATTAAAATACCACCCTGAAATCCTGATTAAAATACCACCCTGAAATCCTGATTAAAATACCACCCTGAAATCCTGATTAAAATACCACCCTGAAATCCTGATTAAAATACCACCCTGAAATCCTGATTAAAATACCACTCTGAAATCCTGATTAAAATACCACCCTGAAATCCTGATTAAAACACAATTTTCATACAACATTACGTACCAGAGGTGTTTATACAACATTACGTACCAGAGGTGTCTATACAACATTACGTACCAGAGGTGTTTATACAACATTACGTACCAGAGGTGTTTATACAACATTACGTACCAGAGGTGTTTATACAACATTACGTACCAGAGGTGTTTATACAACATTACGTACCAGAGGTGTTTCTTTGAAGCATTACAACTCAGGACAGTCATGAGCTGCTCTAGCCCCTATCCTCTCCTCTCTCCTCTCTCTCTCCTCTCTCCTCCTCTCCTCCTCTCCTCCTCTCTCCTCTCCTCCTCTCTCTCGCCTCTCTCCTCCTCTCCTCCTCTCTCCTCTCCTCCTCTCTCTTTCCTCTCTCCTCCTCTTCTCTCCTCCTCTCTCCTCCCTCTCCTCTCTCCTCCTCTCCTCCCCTCCCCTCTCCTCTTCTCTCTCCTCTCTCCTCCTCTCTCTCTCCTCTCTCCTCCTCTCTCTCTCCTCTCTCCTCCTCTCCTCTCCTCTCCTCTCCTCTCCTCTCCTCTCCTCTCCTCTCCTCTCCTCTCCTCTCCTCTCCTCTCCTCTCCTCTCCTCTCCTCTCCTCTCCTCTCCTCTCCTCTTCTCTCCTCCTCTCTCCTCTCCTCTCCTCTCCTCTCCTCTCCTCTCCTCTCCTCTCCTCTCCTCTCCTCTCCTCTCCTCTCCTCTCCTCTCCTCTCCTCTCTTCTCTCCCTCTCTCTCCTCTCTCTATCCTCCCTAGACTCAGTCATTTAGCACCTTGTAACAGGGGGCATTGTCTTTCATAAGCACTGTGCTACTGTAGCCTTGTACACAGTAATTTCTCATCACAGCGGTCCCAGAGTGGTGATGGTGCTGGTGCTTATGGAAGAGATCATCACCACTCATTACCCCTCACCCCCCACCCCCCCACCCCCAGTGGCGGTCGGTGCTGTTTAAGATGAGGGAGGACAATGATTGTTTTCATGAGCTTGGCCTTATTTCTATTACAGCATATTGGATGACTGCCATTTATATTCCATTCACCCAGTTCAATGTAACATCGATAGGTTTAGGCTACTACATAATACTGGAATTTTCCCTATACCCATCATGAGGTTGCTACAACCTAATGAAAGTTTACAATGTAGGTGCACACAGGTCGAGAGAAAAATTTGAGGTGACAGACAGTGACACATGGACAGACAGTGACACATTCAATACTGCCTTCCACACTCTTGTCAGCATCTAGCTGATATAGGGTGCAATCAATAATCCAACAGTCGCAATCGAGAGTTTCTATTGGACAAAATAAGGTATTTTCATCCCTGTTTCGTTTGCTTCCGTTTAAGAAACGTTTTTCAACAGAATCGGTGGAATGAATACACCCCTGATCACGCATAAACACAGTTCACTTTCATAGCAGCCACGTTGTATTCCTTCTAGCATCTATGCACTCTCCTCCTCTCACCTTTTCCCTTCATTTGTGGACTTCAATGAACAACACAAAGCTGTATGTGACCAGGCGGAAAAACCTTTCCAAGCTCAACCATATCATAACCGCTACACACAGCCTACATCGTTGTCACCATATTAGCTAAAGTAACGTACTAGTCAACATAGCTAATATAACTAATGCATTAGTAAACCCACTACAATCATGCAGTAAAGTTACAGTGTATAGTCAGTAAGCAGTTACACCGGCGCGCCCAGTTGCAATAAATTAGTAATACCAAAAGCATACCTTGACGTGGAATAGTTCAAGTGTTGTGTTGGAAAGTCATAGCCAGCTAGATAACATAGCATCCCTCTGTTTGAGCAGGGTGTTTCAGTAGGCTAAACTAGCCAGCTGCATTTGCTAGCTAAATAAGTGAAACTGAAAGTGATAAAAAAAGGGACAAAATCTCTCTCTCTTGCAGAAATTAATTTGTTGGGTGGACAACATGCCAGTTCATGCTACAAGAGCTCTGATAGTGTCACGTTCCTGACCTGTTTTCTGTTAGTTTTTGTATGTGTTAGTTGGTCAGGACGTGAGTTTGGGTGGGCAGTCTATGTTTTGTGTTTCTATGTTGGTTTAATGGGTACCTGATATGGTTCTCAATTAGAGGCAGGTGGTTTTCATCTCCTCTGATTGAGAATCATATTAAGGTAGGTGGTGTCACATTGTTTGTTTGTGGGTGGTTGTCTCCTGTGTCAGTGTCTGTGTATGTTACGCCACACGGGACTGTTTCGGTTTTGTTTGTTCGTTCGTTTTATGTAGTCATTTTTCCTGTTCGTGCGTTCTTCGTGTTTCATGTAAGTTCGTCGTCCAGGTCTGTCTACGTCGTTTATTGTTTTGTAATTATTCAAGTGTTCGTCGTGTTTTCTGTTTTGTTTATTAAATATCATGTCTTATCACAACGCTGCGTCTTGGTTCAATCCATGCTCCTCCTCTTCGGATGAAGAGGAAGAGGAAAGCCGTTACAGATAGGTTGAAAGATGTCCTCCGGAAGTTGTCATAATTACTGTGTAAATCTATGGAAGGGGGTGAGAACCATGAGCCTCCTAGGTTTTGTATTGAAGTCAATGTACCCAGAGGAGGACAGACACTAGCTGTCCTCCAGCTACACCATGGCACTACCATACAGAGTGCTGTGGAGGCTACTGCAGACCTTCATTGAAAAACAGTGTGTTTTAATCAATTATTTGATGACATGTGAATATATTTAGTATAGTTTTATCTAAAAAGGATAATTTATTCAATGTTTTAAAGATTTTATTTTTATGAAATTCACTGAGGAGGATGGTCCTCCCCTTCCTCCTCTGAGGAGCCTCCACTAGTGTCCTACATGCTTAGTGTAGGACACTAATCCTTTTACATGACAATCATGCTTAGTGAAACAAACTAGTCTAAGCCCTTTACATGACAATCATGCTTAGTGTAGGACACTAAGCCCTTTCTCACCAAGTCTGTTATTTTTGTCTGAATAATTCGGACCGAAAATAAAAATATGAGCACGTCCTGTTTATGACGCCGTTCACACCAATTGCGAAATATAGTCCTGCCGCAATCCGTCAATTATTTATTGGGAACAAGTTCGATATTTGCATCTTTCCTCATGCGAAAATAAGATGTTGACCAATAGAACACATTTATATTGGTCAACAGATTATTTTCAAATGCGAAAAGATGCAAAAGACACAAAAATCGACCCTGTTCCGAATATATAATTGGGACACTGCCACTGCCAGGCCGCACACTGTCTGCGACTGACAGGCCTGTGGGTTCGTTGGGTGAATGAATGAATTAATACATTTCTCTCTGCCTGTTTTTACATTTGTAAGGTATCAGTTTAGCCAATGTGATCACGTCACAGCAGAGCTAGGTTACACGTTGCTCTTGTCATTCAAACTTCCCTGGCAGTTCATTGCCCAAGCTGTAGCCTAGATAATCGATCGATGCTTCTCTCCTCGGAAAGGCCTTAGTTTTAAAAATATTGCTCGAAATAAGTTTCAAAATATATTGCTGTTCATTGTCTATACAGTGCCTTCGGAAAGTATTCAGACCCCTTGACTTCTCCCACATTTTGTTATGTTATAACCTTATTCTAAAATGGATTATATAAATAAAAAATCCTCAGCAATCTACACACAATACCCCATAATGACAAAGCAAAGCAGGTTTTTAGAATTTTTGGCAAATTTATTAAACCTAAAAACCAGAAATACCTTATTTACATAAGTATTCAGACACTTTGCTATGAGACTCAAAATTGAGCTCAGATGCATCCTGTTTCCATTGATTATCCTTCTGATGTTTCTACAACTTGATTGGAGTCCACCTGTGTTAAATTAAATTGATTGGACATGATTTGGAAAGGCACACACCTGTCTATATAAGGTCCCACAGTTGACAGTGCATGTCAGAGCAAAAACCAAGCCATGAGGTTGAAGGAATTGTCCGTAGAGCTCCGAGACAGGATTTTGTTGAGGCACAGATCTGGGAAGGGTACCAAAAAATGGCTGCAGCATTGAAGATCCCCAAGAACACAGTGGCCTCCATCATTCTTAAATGGAAGAAGTTTGGAACCACCAAGACTCTTCCTAGAGCTGGTCGCCCAGCCAAACTGAGCAATCGGGAGAGAAGGGCCTTGGTCAGGGAGGTGACCAAGAATCCGATGGTCACTCTGACAGAGCATTAGAGGTCCTCTGTGGAGATGGGAGAACCTTCCAGAAAGACAACCATCTCTGCAGCACTCCACCAATCAGACCTTAATGGTAGAGTGTCCAGACAGAAGCCACTCCTCAGTAAAAGGCACATGACAGCACGCTTGAAGTTTGCCAAAAGGCATCTAAAGACTCTCAGACCATAAGAAACAAGATTCTCTGGTCTGATGAAACCAAAATGTAACTCTTTGGCCTAAATGCCAAGCGTCACGTCTGGAGGAAAGCTGACACCATCCCTACGGTGAAGCATGGTGGCGGCAGCGTCATGCTGTGGGGATGTTTTTCAGCAGCAAGGACTGGGAGACTAGTCAGGATCGAAGCAAAGATGAACGGAGCAAAGTACAGAGAGATCCTCAATGAAAACCTGCTCCAGGGCACTCAGGACCTCAGACTGGGGGCGAAGGTTCACCTTCAAAAAGGACAACGACCCTAAGCACACAGCCAAGACAACGCAGGAGTGGCTTCGGGACAAGTCTCTGAACGTCCTTGAGTGGCCCAGCCAGAGCCTGGCCTTGAACCCGATTGAACATCTCTGGAGAGACCTGAAAATAGCTGTGCAGCAACACTCCCCATCCAACCCGACAGAGCTTGAGAGGATCTGCAGAGAAGAATGGGAGAAACTCCCCAAATACATGTGTGCCAAGCTTGTAGCGTCATACCCAATAAGACTTGATGATGTAATCGCTGCCAATGGTGCTTCAACAAAGTAAATTAGCAAAAATGTCTAAAAACATGTTTTTGCTTTGTCATTAGGGGCTAATGTGTGTATATTGATGAGGGGAATGTAAAAAAACATCAATTTCAGAATAAGGCTGTAACGTAAAATGTTTTGGAAAAAGTCAAGGGGTCTGAATACATTTCGAAGGCTATTTTGAAAAGCTAGAGAGAGGGGGGAAGAGATGGGCCAGTGGAGTTGTCAGCGGAGATGCACAAGAAGGGAACAATGAAGAAGACAGAGAGATGTGTAAATTGAATTGTAAAGTGAATTAATATATTAAAGTATCATTCGTATATACGTATATATAAGGCTATATATTATAGGCTTGCTAAAGTGAATCTAGGTGACCACCTAGGCTTTAGTCAACCCTAAAAGATAGAGAGAAATAATATCCGCCTGCATTTACCTTTATCAATAAGTGGTTGCACAGATTTAGATAAAACACTGTCAACCACCCATTGCTTCAGTAAAATGTACCTGATCATTAGGCTTTGGACAGGTTGTTAAAATGTACCTGATTATAAGGCTTTGGACAGGTTGTTAAAATGTACCTGATCATTAGGCTTTGGACAGGTTGTTAAAATGTACCTGATCATTAGGCTTTGGACAGGTTGTTAAAATGTACCTGATCATTAGGCTTTGGACAGGTTGATAAAATGTACCTGATCATTAGGCTTTGGACAGGTTGTTAAAATGTACCTGATCATTAGGCTTTGGACAGGTTGTTAAAATGTACCTGATCATTAGGCTTTGGACAGGTTGTTAAAATGTACCTGATCATTAGGCTTTGGACAGGTTGTTAAAATGTACCTGATCATTAGGCTTTGGACAGGTTGTTAAAATGTACCTGATCATTAGGCTTTGGACAGGTTGATAAAATGTACCTGATTATTAGGCTTTGGACAGGTTGATAAAATGTACCTGATCATTAGGCTTTGGACAGGTTGTTAAAATGTACCTGATTATTAGGCTTTGGACAGGTTGTTAAAATGTACCTGATTATTAGGCTTTGGACAGGTTGATAAAATGTACCTGATCATTAGGCTTTGGACAGGTTGTTAAAATGTACCTGATCATTAGGCTTTGGACAGGTTGTTAAAATGTACCTGATCATTAGGCTTTGGACAGGTTGTTAAAATGTACCTGATCATTAGGCTTTGGACAGGTTGATAAAATGTACCTGATCATTAGGCTTTGGACAGGTTACTAAAATGTACCTGATCATTAGGCTTTGGACAGGTTACTAAAATGTACCTGATCATTAGGCTTTGGACAGGTTGTTAAAATGTACCTGATCATTAGGCTTTGGACAGGTTGATAAAATGTACCTGATCATTAGGCTTTGGACAGGTTGTTAAAATGTACCTGATTATTAGGCTTTGGACAGGTTGTTAAAATGTACCTGATCATTAGGCTTTGGACAGGTTGTTAAAATGTACCTGATCATTAGGCTTTGGACAGGTTGCAATTCCAATTTACTGACAACATGTATGTGACACAAAATTACATAGGTTTTCAAGATAAAACTAAATATGAACACATTCTGGAGTAAGTTGTTTCTCAAATTAATAAAACCAAGGATAGAATAATAATATTCCTGGATAGTAGTTAACAAATAAATGCAATACATTCCAGCTAGGCTGTGCAGCAGCTCTATTGGCATAGGTGTGTGTGTGTGTGTGTGTGTGTGTGTGTGTGTGTGTGTGTGTGTGTGTGTGTGTGTGTGGGGGGGGGGGGGGGGGGGGGGGGGTCCAACAACAACTACAAGGATTTTTTGGTAGCAATTCTGGTTTACAAGGCAACAGGGCAGTTAATCTCTCACAGATCTCTTTTTTAATCTCTCATCCTTCTGTCCACCTCTCTGGTGATTGATGTGGTCAGACAGGCCTTCTAGAATCACCTGGATTTATAGCATAATCTGGCCTTCTAGAATCACCTGCCATTCTAGAGTCACCTGGGCTTCTAGAATCAAATCAAATCAAATAGTATTTGTCACATGAGCCGAATACAAATGCTTACTAAACCAACAATGCAGTTTTAATATTCTTTTAAAATTAAAATAAATAATTAAGGAGCAACAGTAAAATAACAGTAGCGAGGCTATACACAGGGGATACCGGTACAGAGTAAATGTCCGGGGGCACCGGTTAGTCGAGGTAATTGAGGTACTATGTACATGTAGGTAGAGGTAAAGTTACTATGCATAGATAATAAACAGAGTAGCAGCAGTGTAAAAATGGGGGGGGGGGACAATGCAAATAGTCCGGGTAGCCATTTGATTAGTTGTTCAGGAGTCTTATGTCTTGGGGGTAGAAGCTGTTTTGAAGCCTTTTTTACCTAGACTTGGCACTCCAGTACCGCTTGCCGTGCAGTAGCAGAGAGAACAGTCTATGACTAGGGTGGCTGGAGTCCTTGGCAATTTCTTGGGCCTTCCTCTGACACCGCCTGGTATAGAGGTTCTGGATGGCAGGAACCTTGCGGTCAGAGGCCGAGCCGTTGCCATACCAGGCTGTGATGCAACCAGTCAGGATGCTCTCGATGGTGAAGCTGTATAACTGTTGTATAACCCATGCTAAATCTTTTCAGTCTCCTGAGGGGGAATAGGCTTTGTCGTGCCCTCTTCACGACTGTCTTGGTGTGTTTGGACCATGATAGTTTGTTGGTGATGTGGACACCAAGGAACTTGAAACTCTCAACCTGCTCCACTACAGCCCTGTCGATGAGAATGGTGGCATGCTCGGTCCTCTTTTTCTGTAGTCCACAATCATCTCCTTTGTCTTGATCACATTGAGGTTGTTATCCTGGCACCACATGGCCAGGTCTCTGACCTCCTCCCTATAGGCTGTCTCGTCATTGTTAGTGATCAGGCCTACCACTGTTGTGTCGTCGGCAAACTTAATGGTGGTGTTGGAGTCGTGCTTGACCATCCAGTCATGGGTGAACAGGGAGTACAGGAGGGGACTGAGCACGCACCCCTGGGGGGCCCCAGTGTTGAGGATCAGCGAGCCAGATGTGTTGTTCAGCCACGACTAGGTGAAACATAAGATATTACCGTTTTTAATGTCCCGTTGGTAGGATATACTTGATCGGAGCACATCCATTTTGTTATCCAATGATTGCACGTTGGCTAATAGGACTGATTGTAGAGGTAGTTTACTCACTCGTCTACGAATTCTCAGAAGGCAGCCCGACATCCACCTCCTTTTTCTCCATCTTTTCTTCACGCAAATGATGGGGATTTGGGCCGTTCCTGAGAAAGCAGTATATCCTTCACGTCTGACTCGTTAAAGAAAAAAATCTTTGTCCAGTACGAGGTGAGTAATCGCTGTTCTGATGTCCAGAAATTATTTTCAGTCATAAGTGATGGTAGCAGCAACATTATGTACAAAATAAGTAAAACAAATAAGTTAACAACACAAAAAAAAAACGAACAAAATAGTTGATTAACAGTTGGTTAGGAGCACGTAAAACGGCAGCCATCCACTCCGGCACCATTCTCTCGAGAATCACTTGGGCTTCTAGAATTATCTGTCCTTCTAGAATCACCTGGCCTTCCAGAACTGGTTGACCCCCAGACTCTGTTCCTGTTTAAAAGAGCCTCTTCCACACTGTCCTTCAGAGGGACTTCCCTTCACCTTGTAAAAAACAGGTTACAGTCATTTTTCTGTCATGAATGCTTGTAGCTAATGCTACATTCTCTGAAGAGGTTACAGTCTTTGACAACTGGCTAGGGCCAGCTCAGGGAGAAACCACGATCAACAATGTTTAGTATAGAACAGGTACAGAACAGTGAAGAGAGTCAGCTCTGAATCTTGAATTTCATCTCAATAAATACACTGCTGCAGTAAAACACAAAATCACTACATCTACCTCCTCTAACTGTTACTATAATATTGTGGAAGACTGGACCTTCTCTCCCCAAAGTTTTGAGAGTAAGAACAGCACAGCAGCACTCCCTCTCCTTTCCTCTCCATTCCTCTCCTTTCCTCACATACCACTCCTTTCCTCTCCTTTCCTCTGCTCTCCTCACTCCTCTCTCCTTCTCTCCTCTCCTTTCCTCATACTCCTCTCCTTTCCTCCCCTCTCCTTTCCTCTCCACTCCTCTCCTTTCCTCACATACCACTCCTCTCCAATCCTCTCCTCTCTTCTCCTCCTGCTAAATCACTGTTTCTCTTTGTTCCTCTTCCTCTCCTTGCACAGCTCTGACCCCATCCCCAACAACCTCCTTTGGGCAAACTTGGACCAAGTTAAAGGAGAGAGAATCCCCGCTTCCTCCCCCCTCCTTTCACTGGTTAATTAACTAATACCCAAGCTGGAATGTTATATTATTCAACACTGAATGCTGCCTGCCATCTATGTTTTCTTACATTTGTGTGTGTGTGTGTGTGTGTGTGTGTGTGTGTGTGTGTGTGTGTGTGTGTGTGTGTGTGTGTGTGTGTGTGTGTGTGTGTGTGTGTGTGTGTGTGTGTGTGTGTGTACCTGCCATCTCTGTCCCAGTAGCACACAGAGAAGCTCCAATGAGCCTCAACACTGCTACAGGAATTCAGCAAAAAGCAGAGACACCTACAGTTCCTATACCAGTTACACACTACCAGTACACAAAACACTACACTACACTACCAGTACACAAAACACTACACTACACTGCACTACCAGTACACAAAACACTACACTACACTACACTACCAGTACACAAAACACTACACTACACTGCACTACCAGTACACAAAACACTACACTACACTACACTACCAGTACACAAAACACTACACTACACTGCACTACCAGTACACAAAACACTACACTACACTGCACTACCAGTACACAAAACACTACACTACACTGCACTACCAGTACACAAAACACTACACTACACTGCACTACCAGTACACAAAACACTACACTACACTGCACTACCAGTACACAAAACACTACACTACACTGCACTACCAGTACACAAAACACTACACTGCACTACCAGTACACAAAACACTACCCTACACTGCACTACCAGTACACAAAACACTACACTGCACCACCCGTACACAAAACACTACACTACACTACACTACCAGTACACAAAACACTACACTACACTGCGCCACCAGAACACAAAACACTACACTACACTGCACCACCAGTACACAAAACACTATCCTATACTACCAGTACACAAAACACTACACTACACTACACTGCACTACCAGTACACAAAACACTACACTACACTACACTACCAATACACAAAACACTACAATACACTACCAGTACACAAAACATCACACTACCAGTACACACACCACTACACTACCAGTACACAAACCACTACACGTCACTACCAGTACATAAACCACTACACAACCAATACACAAAACACTACACTACCTGTACACAAAACATCACACTACCAGTACACACACCACTACACTACCAGTACACAAACCACTACACAACCAATACACAAAACACTACACTACCTGCACACAAAACATCACACTACCAATACACACAACACTACACTACACTACCAGTAAACAAAACACTCTATACTACCAGTACACAACACACTACACCACACTACCAATTCACAAAACACTACACTACCAGTACACAACACACTACACCACACTACCAATTCACAAAACACTACACTACCAGTACACAACACACTACACTACACTACCAATTCACAAAACACTACACTACCAATACACACAACACTACACTACACTACCAGTACACAACACACAAAACGGACAAAGTCATCACTTCGACACCAAAACTCAACTTCACACCTGCGAGCTACAGTGAGTTTAAAAACATTTGGGGAATCAGGAGTAGAGCTTCTTCTTAACGAGCAGCGGAGCAATGAGGCACTTGCTCACAATGATAAAGTCAGGCACAACAGGGAGATTCTACAGCGCCTTATTCATACGGTTGTGTTTTTAGGCAAGCAAGAATTAACAATTCAGAGGACATGATGAGGGTAAGGAATCAGCTAATAAGGGAAACTACTTGGAAATACTGGATTTCTTGGCTGAGTATGACAGCACGTTAAACTGTCATTTGGCTACGGCTACCGTGTTCACAGGCACTTCCAGCAAAATCCAAAATGACCTGATACACGCGGTCGCGAATGTAATGACAGATGTCATGAAGGAAGAATTGACGAAAACCCCCTTTGTAACCATCATGGTTGTCGAGATCAGCAACGTATCCCAAATGTCTTATGTGTTGCGTTACACTACCGATGGTGGTGTGAAGGAAAGGTTTTTCAAATTTGAGGATGTAACTGAGGATAAGCAGGCAGAAGCAGTTGCTGCCCGAATTATCAGCTTTTTTAGAGGAGTGTGAATGCAAGGCCAAAGTTGTGGCACAGTGTTATGATGGTGCCTGCAGTCATGGCCTCTGGTATAAACGGAGTACAAGCCAAGGTGAAAGAAACGATCCCACAAGCTCTGTTCATTCATTGCTATGCGCACTCTCTTAATCTGGTGATGTCACAAGGTGCTGGTAAACTAAAAGAATGCAACATTTTCCCCCTCATCTTGGTTGCCTAGCAGCGTTTTCCTCAAGATCTGTCAAACGAACAAAACTACTGGATGAAATACGCCAGCGAAGACTACTCAGAGTGGCGCCAACAGGATGGAACTTCTCCTCAGGCTTAGTTTACACTGTATAGAAAAAAAAAGGCAGAACTCATTGAACTATTTGAATACATTGCGGACCATCCTGAGGACTTTGACGAAGACACCAATCACAGCGCAGATGGATACATGATGCGCCTGACAAGCTTTGAGTTCTGCATCTTGCCGTTCTACTCCATATTTGCATACTCCGACGTGCTGTTTGGAATATTGCAGAACAGGGAGTTTGACATGGAGTTCTGCTTGTCCAGGGTGGATGACTTCTGCAACACCACAGAGAGGGAAAAAAACAAATCTGCGAGGACACTGTGAGTGAGACCAGAGTTCCAAGGGGGCGCAGGACACATATGCAAGGAGACGTTCGCGGGCAGTACCAACAGCTACACAGCGCGATCATCGACAACATTGTCACTCAGCTAAGAAACAGGATTCAATGACTATGAAAGGCTCATATTCCTTGAACTCCTTGACCCACAAAAGTTCCCAATAGATAGAGAAACGTCAATCTTTCCAAACGGTGCGTTCTCAATAGTTAAAGAGCCATAGGGAAGCTATGGCCCTAATTTTGATTTGCCGCGGCTTAAAACAGAACTCACCGTTGTGTACTCAATGTCTGACTTCGAGAGTAAGGGCCCGGCTGATCTGCTCCACTTTCTACAGCAGAGGAGACTTGATAGTTGATAGTATTGATAGTATGCACCAATTGTATCTGCTTGCCTGTCTAGTTTGGACCATTCCAGTGTCCACTGCATCAGTAGAAAAAACACATTTTCTGCACTAGAAAGGATCAAGACATATTCCAGGAACACCACTGGACCGGCCCGACCTTCAACCCTGGCTTTGATCTCAATAGAAAAAGAACTTCTATCGGATTTAAAATCAAAAGACAAGCTATAGGAACCTGCCATTGCCTATTTCATAAAGAAGGACAGGAGAATTTGACTTAGTTTTTAAATGATAATCATTATGGTGAATGGACTATTTTCTTTTCATCTACAGCTAGCTTTTTTGTTGCTTTCTCGTTCATATCATTTTGAAAACAATGTGTAAAATATTATTTCAACTTTAGATCGCTGGTTGTGTGGTAAAAACAAAGGTAATGAAGTTGTAATTGGAAGTACTGGGTACATGACTTTTCGTGTTGTGGGGCTTTTTTTATTTTATTGTTGCACGCTGGAGATCGAACATCGAATAAAGCGCAACTTTTCTCACTCTGACAGGATATCCTGTCCGTGGTCTTGAAACTATGTGACTAGTTGTGTGGTTGTATTTATTCCGCCACTATTTGAGTGACTGTTTGTTTAGGAAAATGTTTCTTTCAAACGACGCGACCGTATTTTCTTCTAACGTGGTTCCTGCTTTCGATATTTGCAACCGTTGTGTACGTGCGCTGCTTCTGTGAGCCACAGCCGAGGCGTGGCTTAGGACCGTGTGACTCCCGTCATCAAAGAATTGCTTCCCCTACATAGGTCTGTAAAAGAAAGGTCTCTAGTCATGCTCTGGAAACACAGGCATCCGAGTTCTCTATCTATATGTATGACATCAGATCTTTTTCCGCAACTGAGGGCCTAGCTCCAATAGTCACGGTTCACCACGGCACTACACAAAACACAAAACACTACACTACAGTACACTACAGTACACAAAACACTACACTACACTACAGTACACTACAGTACACAAAACACTACACTACACTACACTACAGTACACAAAACACTACACTACACTACAGTACACAAAACACAAAACACTACACTACACTACACTACACAAAACACTACACTACACTACACTACACTACACTACAGTACACAAAACACTACACTACACTACAGTACACTACAGTACACAAAACACTACACTAGACTACAGTACACTACACAAAACACTACACTACACTACAGTACACAAAACACTACACTACACTACAGTACACTACACAAAACACTACACTACACTACAGTACACTACACTACACAAAACACTACACTACACTACAGTACACTACACAAAACACTACACTACACTACAATACACAAAACACTACACTACACTACAGTACACTACAGTACACAAAACACTACACTACACTACAGTACACTACACAAAACACTACACTACACTACAGTACACAAAACACAACACTACACAAACACTACACTACACAAAACACGACACTACACTACAGTACACAAAACACTATACTACAGTACACAGAACACGACAATACAGTACACGGCACTACACAAAACAATATACTACACTACACAAAACACTAAACTATATTACATTACACTACCACTACACCACAGTACACACTACACATGAAGCCTGAAGTATTTGAATTTTGAAGCTCGGCATATTGCTGAATGGAACCAAAAAATCGCTAAGGATCATGGTGAAAGTGGCCGTAACTAGCAAAGGATCATGGTCGATGTAGTCGTTTTCCTCCTGCCTGAGAGAGTCAACCTTGGAACACGTGCAAAGAGCGTGAGTGAGGGCGCAAGCCTCCTCGCAGCCTGCCGGCCCGTGATTGGTCTTTGTCAGCACGTGGTCCTGTGTGATGACAAACACAGTTGTCAGAATGGATCACTATTTAATTAAATATGTAGTAGTCAAAATGGATCGCTATTTAATTAAATATGTAGTAGTCAGAATGGATCACTATTTAATTAAATATCTCGATTTGTAGCAAACTTTAAAATAATTCACTGTGGAGATCAAACTTTTTTAGAACCCAAAATGTCCGTCTAAAAGAAATCTGTTTGGACGTTCTGGTGATCGTAATTTACATAGGCTTTCTAAGGCAGGCTAGGGCTTTTGACACGGGTTACTACGCAGTAGCCGACCAGCAGAGCTTGTGACTTCATGCTCCTACTACAGACCAAAGGAGGCTGGTGGGATGAGCTATACGAGGACGGGCTCATTGTAATGGCTGGAATGGAATCAATGGTATGGAGTCAAACATGGTTTTCTGTTCCATTTATTATATTCCAGCCATTACAATGAGCCCGTCCTCCTATATCTCCTCACACCAGCCTCCTCTGCTACGGACTACCCGTAGTACACACTACTACAGCAGCACTAATAGATACAGAATTTAACCTGACACATTTCATATCTACAAGGCCGACATTTTAATCAGCTTTACTGGCAAAAGATGAAGAAATGAATGGCATCAAACAATGGAGGCTGGTGTAGGAGCTATAGGAGGACGGGCTCATTGTAATGGATGGAATAGTAGAAATGGAACAGAAAACCATGTTTGACTCCCTTCCATTGGTTCCATTCGAGCCATTATAATAAGACCGTCCTCCTATAGCTCTTCCCACCAGCCTCCTCTAGCATCTAAGTAGAGTAGCTCAGCCAGGCTACAGACAGACGGACAGCACTAGGAGTAGAGGAGTAGAGGAGTAGAGGAGGAAATGGAAGAGGAGGAAATGGAAGAGGAGGAAGGAAGGAAGGAAGGAAGGAAGGAAGGAAGGAAGGAAGGAAGGAAGGAAGGAAGGAAGGAAGGAAGGAAGGAAGGAAGGAAGTGACATGTTGTAATGAAAGAAAGGTGCAGATGAAACAGATAAATAGTCAGGTCAATAATCTGTTTGCTATACAAGCTTCGCCACACAACAATAACAGAAAGGCTTTAAGGACAAATCATTTTCTGTACATAATCTTTCCAAAATAAGAAAATATATTTTCATTTCCCCCTCCTATTTTTATCATTGATTTAAGGCATTATTAGAGATCTATCTTAATCAAAACCTAGAGACTGGTGTGTTGGATTTCAGAAGTGCTTTCCAATCTGTCCTGTATATATAGTGTGTATTTCTACAGTGATGTCCTGCTGGCTGAGCAGGGTCATTCTTTCAGCTGAGGATCACTGGCTTGTTTCTCTCCAATAAATTCAATGCATGTCTGAAATAATACATAACAAGGCACCATGCTAGAGATATTAAAAAAATTATAAAAACGAATCTTTCCAGCCCAGTCACATCTGTAGCCGGTCGTACAGCCACACACACACACACACACACACACACACACACACACACACACACACACACACACACACACACACACACACACACACACACACACACACACACACACACACACACACACACACACACACACACACACCTACCCACGCACGCAAACACACACGCACGCACACACACACACGCACATACAGTGCTGGGGCTGACCCTGAGCACTCCCGGCCGTCTGCAGTATGAGTTATAATATTTGGTGTCTCTGGGATTACACTTTAATATTTCATAACATGCACAGAATCCTCCTCTATATAACTCTCACAGATGTGTCACTATAAATCACACACAACATTGTGAAAACCCAAGGCTGTCTAAGAGTAGCACACACAAACTAGGTACATAGTCATGGAACACTGGTCACTTTAATGATGGAACACTGGTCCCTTTAATAATGGAACACTGGTTACTTTAATAATGGAACACTGGTCACTTTAATAATGGAACACTGGTCACTTTAATAATGGAGCACTGGTCAGTTTAATAATGGAACACTGGTTACTTTAATAATGGAACACTGGTCACTTTAATAATGGAACACTGGTTACTTTAATAATGGAACTCTGGTCACTAATAATGGAACACTGGTCACTTTAATAATGGAACACTGGTTACTTAATAATGGAACACTGGTCACTTGAATAATGGAACACTGGTCACTTTAATAATGGAACACTGGTTACTTTAATAATGGAACTCTGGTCACTAATAATGGAACACTGGTCACTTTAATAATGGAACACTGGTTACTTTAATAATGGAACACTGGTCACTTTAATAATGGAACACTGGTCACTTTAATAATGGAACACTGGTTACTTGAATAATGGAACACTGGTCACTTGAATAATGGAACACTGGTTACTTTAATAATGGAACACTGGTTACTTTAATAATGGAACTCTGGTCACTAATAATGGAACACTGGTCACTTTAATAATGGAACTCTGGTCACTAATAATGGAACACTGGTCACTTTAATAATGGAACACTGGTTACTTTAATAATGGAACTCTGGTTACTTTAATAATGGAACACTGGTCACTTGAATAATGGAACACTGGTTACTTTAATAATGGAACACTGGTCACTTTAATAATGGAACACTGGTCAGTTTAATAATGGAACACTGGTTACTTTAATAATGGAACACTGGTCACTTTAATAATGGAACTCTGGTCACTAATAATGGAACACTGGTCACTTTAATAATGGAACACTGGTTACTTTAATAATGGCACTCTGGTTACTTTAATAATGGAACACTGGTCAGTTTAATAATGGAACACTGGTCACTTTAATAATGGAACACTGGTTACTTTAATAATGGAACACTGGTCACTTTAATAATGGAACACTGGTTACTTTAATAATGGAACACTGGTCACTTTAATAATGGAACACTGGTTACTTTAATAATGGAACACACAGCAGATATATATCATAGATAATAATATATTATATTTATATTCCGGACTCCGACATTGCTAGTTCTGATATTTCTTAATATCATAATTTTCATTGTGTGCATTGTTTTGTATTGTTAGGTATTACTGCACTGTTGGAGCTAGAAACATCAGCAATTCGCTGCACCAGCGATAACATCTGCAAAATACGTGCACGCAACCAATACAATTTGATTTGACACTCTTCAGCAAAACACACACACTGTGAATCTTCAGCATTATAAGTGTGTGTGTGTGTGTGTGTGTGTTAGAGACAGAGAAAAAATTTAACACATACATAACACATATTTAACACACACACACACACACACACACACACACACACACACACACACACACACACACACACACACACACACACACACACACACACACACACACACACACACACACACACACACAGTTATATTTTCCTACAGGAGCTCAGCTGAGGAGCTATAGTCAATATATTGTCTACACTGCAGCCAACATCACAGTAACACTGGTCATTCTACCAAGTCTAGAGTTCCCCATCATACATTAAGAAACAAACAGATTGGTCATCAGACGATCAGCCAGAAAGTCATTCCGCCTCTTAGGATGCTATCTATTTCCTTCCTCAGAGCTACAGAGGAGAAGACGTTTATTCACATCTTACATCTCAGCCACGACTGGGGACCTCTAACTGGAGCATAAGAGCTAAATTAGGGCTGACCACGGCACCCGATGTACACTCCCTTCAGCTTCACTTAACTTAAAAGAGGCACAACAAATAACAGAGGTACAACTAAGACGAAGGCTACTGCCAACAATTAACAGTCTACATAAGAAATTATGTTGATGATGATGATGATGAGAGGCCTCTGTGGTCTCTTACAGCGGCCCCAATTCTTCTGTATTGTAAATGGTAGGGCTATCTCTCTACTCTCCCTTCTCTCCCCTCTCTCTCTCCCTCCATCTCCCTTCTACCCTCTACCTCTCTCCCGTCTACCCCCCCACCCCTCTCTGCAGGTGCTTTTAAAAGGCAGGCATATGTGGTGTGGTGGTGTGGTGATGGATAGGGGGCCCCCAGGAGGAGAGCCTGGCAGGGCATGACAAACCCTGCTATAATGCCCCCTTTATCGGTTCCTGCAAAGTGTTCATTTTCTCCTCTGCCATTAGGCCTGTGATACCTCAATGGTAATTGCAGTGTAATAAATACCCTCTTTGTCTACCCCCGGTGCCCCTGACAACAGAGGCACCGTATATGAGAGCATTTTTCTGGCTTATTCATTTGGCGCGTGCTTCGTTGGCTGCACGGTAATGTATAGCTGTATCTGTCACATAGCTTATTGCGTGGGATGAGTGTATTGCCTGGAATATTCTCAAATTGATTCCTTTTCAGACATTATCATCTACGGGGGGGGGGGGGGGGGGGGGTGTGTATGGTGAGTCATCACACAAGCACATTGAGATGCTCCGGTATCCATCCATTGAAGGAAGGATGGTGTGTGTGTGTGTTTAGGCTATGTGAGTGAATTAAAATGCCAGGCATGTGCTAGCTACACCACACGTGGCCAGACTATAGCTAGACAAGGCAGGGTTCAGGCATCTTGACCTGGCCTTGGCTTCAGCGTGTGTGGGCCTGTCATGGGGAAACTAGTACTGGAAGCCCTCCTCCACCACAACATCTTCACCTCTACCAGGCTGGCCCCAGTACAGAGGAGGCCCCTGCCAGGTTGTACTGTAGGGCACCATACACCTAGGCCTTGCCAACTCATACAGGTTGGGGTCTGATCTGGAGCCCAGTGCTCTCGTTCTGCCTCTCTTCTCCTCTCCTCCGCCCCCCCCCCCCCCCCCCCCCCCCCCCCCCCCCCCCCCTCCTCCCCTCAGTATCCATAGTGTCTGATAGTAAATGACCTGAAGTGTGTCCCCCACCCCATCCCATGGTGGGAGCCCGGTGAGAGTGGTGAGGAGTGGTGAGAGGTGTCCAGATCAGTCCACATAGATGGATGGATCGGAAGACATCTAATTTAACAACCACACGGCCCACCAGCTGAGAGACAGAACAGATGGGCCTCATCTTGTAGAAGAAGTAGACCAGGCATCCCCAAAAGGAACCACAGCACTGGCAGGGAGAGACTTGGGTAAGGGGGGGGGGGGGGGGGGCAGGGGGGAAGGGGAGAGTAGAGGAGAGACGAGGGCAGGCAGGCAGGCAGGGGGGAAGGGGAGAGACGAGAGCAGGCAGGCAGGGGGGAAGGGGAGAGACGAGAGCAGGCAGGCAGGGGGGAAGGGGAGAGGAGAGATGAGGGCAGGCAGGGGGGAAGGGGAGAGGAGAGGAGAGACGAGGAGAGACGAGGGCAGGCAGGGGGGAAGGGGAGAGGAGAGGAGAGATGAGGCCAAGCAGGGGGGAAGGGGAGAGGAGAGATGAGGGCAGGCAGGGGGGAAGGGGAGAGACGAGGGCAGGCAGGCAGGGGGGAAGGGGAGAGGAGAGGAGAGATGAGGGCAGGCAGGGGTGAAGGGGAGAGACGAGGAGAGACGAGGGCAGGCAGGGGGGGAGGGGAGGGGAGAGGAGAGATGAGGCCAAGCAGGGGGGAAGGGGAGAGGAGAGATGAGGGCAGGCAGGGGGGAAGGGGAGAGACGAGGGCAGGCAGGCAGGGGGGAAGGGGAGAGACGAGGGCAGGCAGGCAGGCAGGGCGGAAGTGGGGAGGAGAGACGAGGCCAGGCAGGGGGGAAGGGGAAAGGAGAGACGAGGGCAGGCAGGGGAGAAGGGGAAAGGAGAGACGAGGGCAGGCAGGTAGGGGGGAAGGGGAGAGGAGAGGAGAGATGAGGCCAGGCAGGGGGGAATGGGAGAGGAGAGGAGATACGAGGGCAGGCAGGGGGGAAGGGGAGAGACGAGGGCAGGCAGGCAGGCAGGGGGAAGGGGAGAGGAGAGACGAGGCCAGGCAGGGGGGAAGGGGAGAGGAGAGGAGAGACGAGGGCAGGCAGGGGGGAAGGGGAGAGACAAGGGCAGGCAGGCAGGCAGGGGGAAGGGGAGAGGAGAGACGAGGCCAGGCAGGCAGGCAGGAAGGCAGGCATATCAAATCAAATCAAATCAAATTGTATTAGTCACATGCGCCGAATACAACAGGTGTAGACCTTACAGTGAAATACTTAGAAGCCCATAACCAACAACGCAGTTAAAAAAAATATGAGTAAGAATAAGAAATAAAAGTAACAAGTAATTACAGAGCAGCAGTAAAATAACAATAGTGAGACTATATACAGGGGGCTACCGGTACAGAGTCAATGTGCGGGGGCACCGGTTAGTTGAGGTAATATGTACATGTGGGTAGAGTTATTAAAGTGACTATGCATAAATGACAACAACAGAGAGTAGCAGCGGCGTAAAAGAGGGGGGGCAATGCAAATAGTTTGGGTAGCCATTTGATTAGATGTTCAGGAGTCTTATGGCTTGGGGGAAGAAGCTGTTTAGAAGCCTCTTGAACCAAGACTTGGTGCTCCGGTACCGCTTGCTGTGCGGTAGCAGTAGGGTGGCTGGAGTCTTTGACAATTTTTAGGGTCTTCTTCTGACACCGCCTGATGTAGAGGTCCTGGATGGCAGGAAGCTTGGCCCCAGTGATGTACTGGGCCGTACGCACTACCCTCTGTAGTGCCTTGTGGTCGGAGGCCGAGCAGTTGCCATACCAGGCTGTGATGCAAACAGTCAGGATGCTCTCGATGGTGCAGCTGTAGAACCTTTTGAGGATCTGAGGACCCATGCTAAATCTTTTCAGTCTCCTGAGGGGGAATAGGTTTTGTCGTGCACTTTCCACGACTGTCTTGGTGTGCTTGCACCATGTTAGTTTTTTGGTGATGTGGACACCAAGGAACTTGAAGCTCTCAACATGCTCCACTACAGCCCCGTCGAAGAGAATTGGGGCGTGCTCGGTCCTCTTTTTCCTATAGTCCACAATCATCTCCTTTGTCTTTATCACATTGAGGGAGAGGTTGTTGTCCTGGCACCACATGGCCAGGTCTCTCCTCCCTATAGGCTGTCTCATCGTTGTCAGTGATAAGGCCTACCACTGTTGTGTATTTGGCAATAATAATGATGGTATTGGAGTCGTGCTTGGCCGTGCAGTCATGATTGAACAGGGAGCACAGGAGGGGACTGAGCACGCACCCCTGAGGGGCCCCTGTGTTGAGGATCAGCGTGTCGGATGTGTTATTACCTACCCTTACCATCTGGGGGCGGCCCGTCAGGAAGTCCAGGATCCAGTTGCAGAGGGAGGTGTTTAGTCCCAGGGTCCTTAGCTTATTGATGAGCTTTGAGGGCACTATGGTGTTGAACGCTGAGCTGTAGTCAATGAATAGCATTCTCACATAGGTGTTCCTTTTTGTCCAGGTGGGAAAGGGCAGTGTGGAGTGCAATAGAGATTGCATCATCTGTGGATCTGTTAGGGCGGTATGCAAACTGGAGTAAGTCTAGGGTTTCTGGGATGATGGTGTTGATGTGAGTCTTGAACAGCCTTTCAAAGCGAGGAAACACAGACATTGGCACAGACACATGCATACACGTGTACACACACACACACACACACACACACACACACACACACACACACACACACACACACACACACACACACACACACACACACACACACACACACACACACACACACACACACACACACACACACACACACACACACACACGATAACATACGCTCTATACATACACATGGATTTAGTACTGTAGATGTGTGGTAGTGGTGGAGTAGGGGCCTGAGGGCACACAGTGTGTTGTGAAATCTGTGAATGTATTGTAATGTTTTTAAAATTGTATAAACTGCCTTAATTTTACTGGACCCCAGGAAGAGTAGCTGCTGCTTTGGCAGCAGCTAATAGGGATCCATAATAATTACAAATCCAAAAGCACTTCATGGCTACAGATGTGAGTGCTACGGGTCGGTAGTCATTTAGCCATGTTACCTTTGTGTTCCTGGGCACAGGGACTATGGTGGTCTGCTTAAAACATGTTGGTATTACAGACTCTGACAGGGAGAGGTTGAAAATCTCAGTGAAGACACTTGCCAGATGGTCAGCGCATGCTCGGAGTCCACGTCCTGGTAATCCGTCTGACCCTGCGACTTTGTGAATGTTGACCTGTTTTAAGGTCTTACATCGGCTGCGGAGAGCGTGATAGCACAGTCTTCCGGAACAGCTGGTGCTCTCATGCATGTTTCAGTGTTATTTGCCTCGAAGCGAGCATAGAAGTAGTTTAGCTCGTCCGGTAGGCTCGTGTCACTGGGCAGCTCTCGGCTGTGCTTCCCTTTGTAGTCTGTAATGGCTTGCAAGCCCTGCCACATCCGACGAGCGTCAGAGCCAGCGTCTCCTCTCCCCTTCCCCCCTGCCTGCCCTCATCTCTCCTCTCCCCTTCCCCCATGCCTGCCCTCATCTCTCCTCTCCCCTTCCCCCTGCCTGTCCTCATCTCTCCTCTCCCCTTCCCCCTGCCTGCATGCCCTCATCTCTCCTCTCCCCTTCCCCCTGCCTGTCTGCCCTCATCTCTCCTCTCCCCTTCCCCCTGCCTGCCTGCCCTCATCTCTCCTCTACCCTTCCCCCCTGCCTGCCCTCATCTCTCCTCTCCCCTTCCTCCCTCTCCCTTTCCCCCATAAGATGGCGCCGGAGAACAAGGCTGACGTTTTACGTATTCCTAACCAATTGTGTTTTTTGTTCGTTTCTTTGCGTTGTTTGTAACTTATTTGTTAACTTATTTTGTACATAATGTTGCTGCTACCGTCTCTTATGACCGAAAATAACTTCTGGGCATCAGAACTGCGATTACTCACCACGGACTGGCAGAATCCTTTTTGTCCTTTAACGAGGCCGACGAGCCCGACGTGAATGAGATACTGCTTTCCCGTGAACAGGCCCAGATCCCCATCATTTGCGTGAAGAGAAGGTGGAGATAAATGCTGCCTTCTGAGAATTCGTAGGCGATCGAATAAACCCCCACTTCCTTCCATTCTTCTAGCTAACGTGCAATCTTTGTAAAATAAAATCGATGACCTACACGGAAGATTAAACTACCAACGGGACATTCAAAACTGTAATATCTTATGCTTCACGGAGTCGTGGCTGAACGACGACATTATCAACATACAGCTGGCTGGTTATATGCTGTATCGGCAGGACAGAACAGCGGCATCTGGTAAGACAAGGGGCGGTGGACTGTATCTTTTTGTAAATAACAGCTGGTGCACGATATCTAAGGAAGTCTCAAGATTTTTCTCGCCTGAGGTAGAGTATCTCATGACAAGCTGTAGACCACATTATCTACCTAGAGAGTTTTCATCTGTATTTGTCATAGCTGTCTACATACCTCCACAGACTGATGCTGGCACTAAGACCACACTGAATGAGCTGTATTCCACCATAAGCAAACAGGAAAACGCACACCCAGTAGCCAGGGACTTCAATGCAGGGAAACTTAAATCCGTCTTACCAAATTTCTATCAGCATGTTAAATGTGCAACCAGAGGGGGAAAAAACTCTGGACCACCTTTATTTACTCCACACACAGAGACGCATACAAAGCTCTCCCTTGCCCTCCATTTGCAAATCTGACCATAATTCTATCCTCCTGATTCCTGCTTACAAACAAAAATTAAAGCAGGAAGCACCAGTGACTCGATCAATAAACAAGTGGTCAGATGAAGCAGATGCTAAACTACAGGACTGTTTTGCTATCACAGACTGGAACATGTTCCGGGATTCTTCATATGGCATTGAGGAGTACACTACATCAGTCACTGGCTTTATCAATAAGTGCATCGATGACGTCGTCCTCACAGTGACCGTACGTACATACCCCAACCAGAAGCCATGGATTACAGGCAACACGAACCATCAAACAGGCAAAGCGTCAATACAGGACTAAGATCAAACCATACTACACCGGCCAGAAGCCATACAGAGACAAGGGCAGGCAGGGGGAAGGGGAGAGGAGAGGAGGGCAGGCAGGCAGGGGGGAGGGGAGATGAGAGATGAGGGCAGGCAGAAGGGGCGATGAGAGGAGAGGGCAGGCAGGGGGAAGGGGATATGAGAGGAGAGGGCAGGGCAGGCATGGGGAAGTGGAGATGAGAGATGAGGGCAGGCAGGCAGGCAGGCAGGGGGAAGGGTAGAGGAGAGGAGAGGGCAGGCAGGGGGAAGGGGAGATGAGAGGAGAGGGCAGGCAGGGGGAAGGGGAGATGAGAGATGAGGGCAGGCAGGCAGGGGGAAGGGGGAAGGGGAGATGAGAGGAGAGATGAGATGAGGGCAGGCAGGGGGAAGGGGTGATGAGAGGAGAGATGAGGGCAGGCAGGGGGAAGGGGAGATGAGAGGAGAGATGAGGGCAGGCAGGCAGGGGGAAGGGGAGAGGAGAGGAGAGGAGAGATGAGGGCAGGCAGAGGGAAGGGGAGAGGAGAGGAGATATGAGGGCAGGCAGGGGGGAGGGGAGATGAGAGGAGAGGAGAGATGAGGGCAGGCAGGCAGGGGGAAGGGGAGAGGAGAGGGCAGGCAGGGGGAAGGGGAGAGGAGAGGGCAGGTAGGGGGAAGGGGAGAGGAGAGGAGATGCCTAACCAGATGACTGGTAAATGTTGGATATGATACAGTTGCATAGGAAATGTTGTGCACAGCAGCATATGGATTATTGATGGTTATTGTGTGTGCTGTCCATCTCATGTACTCTGATACTCCACAGAGAATTACAGGCCTCTGACTATGTAGAACATAATGGAGATATCGTTTGAATAAATTAATTTACAATTACATTACTGACAAGACTGTAAATGGTTGGTTCAAATACTGTATATACTGTACAAGTATACAAGACATGTTTCTGCTTGCTACACTACAATTAGACTACAATGTTGAGGCGGTGTGTGTGTCTAACCAGTCTGAGGCAGGTCTTGAGCTCAATAAATAGAACATACAGTTAGGTCTGAAATTATTAATAACCTCCTGCTTGTATTTTGGACAATGGAAAAGAAGATGCCAGAAAGTATTCAGGACTATGGACAAGGTGTTCTGTACTCGTTGTCAGAGAGGGCTTTGGTAGACAGCAGTGACTAATGTAAATACAATACATCGTCCTAACCTAAATGTGGGATACTTGTGGATGTGGATACTAATTGTCTAAAAATGAATTGGGATTGGGAAATTAATAATTGTTTTTACCTACGTGTGCTAGCCAAACAAACTGTTTGTCTGTGCCATTTCCTGGTGGCTATGGTTTGATCTGGCCAAGGGAAGGGGATGCTGTTTCAGAGTGAATAAACCAACTATGATAGATACACACTAGGCATAGATAAATAGATACTTACTGGTTTGGTGTACCAGTAATGTGATTGCTTTTCTCATCGTGATGCAACAGATTACACAAGAGATTATGGGTTGGTTAACATAGAATTTGTCAGATTAGGAGATAGGGGGACCGATTGTAGATCATTCTAGGTTTTTGAAAATGGGCCGGGTGACACACAAAAAATGTTGCCATATCACCTGGCAATGAGTGGAACACTTCTTACTCGATCTGCTTGCTCTACCATCTGACAGGAAATAGACTGAGCACGTGCTTCAGACGTATACTCTCTGTCACAGATATTTTAAAAAAAATAGTACAAATAGTATTTACTGAACCTTTCTTTTCAGTTCCTCACAAATAGAGCATCTTGACTGGCTGCATCACCGCCTGGTATGGCACCTGCTCGGCATCTGACCACCAGGTGCTACAGAGGGTAGTGTGTTCGGCCCAGTACATCTCCATGGCATCCAGGACCTATGTACCGGGCGGTGTCAGAGGACGGCCCTAAAAATTGTGAAAGACTCCAGCCACCCAAGTCATAGACTCTTCTCTCTGCCACCGCACGGCAAGCACGGTAATAGAGAGTTAAATCTGGGAACAAAAGGCTCCTAAACAGCTTCTACCCTCAAGCTATAAGAGTGCTAAATAGTTAACCAAATAGCTATCAGGACCATTGACCCTTTTTGATTCTATGCACACACACTGGACTGTACCCACATACTGGACTGTACCCACACACTGGACTGTACCCACACACATGACAGTATATAGCCAAGCTATCATTGACTTGGTACTGCTACCTCATGTATATAGCCAAGCTATCATTGACTTGGTACTGGTACCTCATGTATATAGCCAAGCTATCATTGACTTGGTACTGCTACCTCATGTATATAGCCAAGCTATCATTGACTTGGTACTGCTACCTCATGTATATAGCCAAGCTATCATTGACTTGGTTAGTTTAGTCACCTCTTTTGGGAGGGTACCAACGAGAGAGAAGAAACTGTTACAGAGACGCTAATCGAAGGAAAATAAATGAATAAAAAACACTGCAATTAAGGCTGTTCACTCCTTTTAATATCCCCGGGGGTTCAGGAAGCGGGTTGTTTTATAAAGCTGATAAATAGATCAGGTGAGATGATACCTTGTTGAAAGAAAGTCAGGTCTTATTTCTGAATAGCATTGTTATTTTATTGTTTATCTGTCTTGTGTAGTGTTAGATGTTATCTACTATTCTATTATGTCATATTAGATATGTACAATGAAAAGGTCATGAAATGTAATAATAATAATAATCATCATATTTTAAATACTACACATAAAATATTGAAAAATATATAATTCCAGTTTAGCCGATAAGGTTGAAGGGTGAGTTTGAGGATGGGCTGATGGCCGACGGGCTGTTTTACATCCACCATGAACAGCTTTTGATTATCCCTCTTCAATGCTCAATGCTTTTGCAGTGCCTGGAGACGAAACACTTTCTCCTTCCCTCCTCTCATCGCTCGTTCACTCTATCCATTCTCTCCTCTCTGTTCCCCTCCTCTCATCGCTCGTTCACTCTATCCATTCTCTCCTCTCTGTTCCCCTCCTCTCATCGCTCATTCACTCTATCCATTCTCTCCTCTCTGTTCCCCTCCTCTCATCGCTCGTTCACTCTATCCATTCTCTCCTCTCTGTTCCCCTCCTCTAATCGCTCGTTCACTCTATCCATTCTCTCCTCTCCTCTCCGTTCCCCTCCTCTCAGCTCTCAACTCTAACTTATGGAATACTCACAGAGCCATAGGCTAATAATAATATATTGATTTCACCCTATCAATTATTAAATGTTCCCTATACAGATAAAATAGTATTGTTTCAAGGCACATAATTACATTATGGTTGACACACTCCAACATTAACACAATTCAATCCTTGCACTTCATTTGGATTCCGATGTAAGAGGAGGGTACAGGGAGCATTTAAGTAAGGATAAACGCCGACATTCTGTACATTAGCTTGGAAATAATGGACAACACATTTTTATTCATACCTTCTCATCTTTTGGATGCTAGAGATGCGACCCAGTTGTTCGTTCGATTAGTTTGATATTTATGGAAGCAATCCAGTCGTCGGTTCTTTATGTTCCATTGCCTCGCTGGCAACTTTCTTTACCCTTGCTTGCTAGCTAGTCAGCTAGCTGTGGCTAACACAGTTGAGAACTCTGCAGCCATAATAACAGCAAAGTATCTGTTTTCTATTGATATTTAATTTGAATAACAATAACAATGAGTTGATAATGAGAATGAGTTGACAATAACAATGAGTTGACAATAACAATGAGCTGATAATAACAATGAGCTGATAATAACAATGAGCTGATAATGACAATGAGCTGATAATGACAATGAGCTGATAATAACAATGAGCTGATAATGACAATGAACTGATAATGACAATGAGCTGATAATGACTTATTTTTTCTGACAAAGCTTGAAGAAGTTTCCTTTCTCGTCAGGACACTCAACACCGCTCATTACAGGGAGATCCCATTGCATATCAAACACCAGGCTAGAAGCTAGCTAAACCGTTTGTTGCTAGCAAACTGACAATATGACAACCAAGCAAATAAAATATCAGTTGCTGAAAACAGCTGGTCAAACTAGAAACACGTGCGAGGATTTGACAGCATAGCACCACCTGTGTCATGACTGCAACAGTGGGAACCAGAGAAATTCATGTTCATCACTCACCCCGTTAAGTCATCAGATGCTCCCCCAAAAAATTATCTGCAAAAGAAACATCTATGCTAGCTAGCTAAGCCTTTTCCTCGTTTGACCTGCATTTACAATGTATCCAATTTCAGTTTGTGTGGTTGTTGGTTTAGCTTTCTGTAACTGTAGCAAGTACAGTCTGCATGTGTAGCTGCATGTTATTGGTTATGATTGCAAGGTGTCCCGATATCTTTTCCAATGGTCCCGTTATCTGGTTTTAATGTCCATTCTAGAATGCCCTTCTAACCAATCAAAAATTAGTATTCAACATTTCTGCGGTATAAATGAATAGCGAACTGTTTCAGTTTGTATTCAAATCTTCTAAATAATTAAGTGTGTCATCTGTCACAATAGCTGGTGTAACCTCCATCTGTCACAATAGCTGGTGTAACCTCCATCTGTCACAATAGCTGGTGTAACCTCCATCTGTCACAATAGCTGGTGTCACCTCCATCTGCCAGATGACAGGGTGTTTGTAGCACTCCGACACATCTGAGGAGTACACCACTGGAGGCTGGAGAGGGGAGGACGGCTCAGAATAATGTCTGGAATGGAGTCAATGGAACGGTATCAAACACGTGGTGTCCATGTGGTGTCCATGTGGTGTCCATGTGGTTTCCATGTGGTTGATAACATTCCATTTACTCAATACCTGACATTACTATGAGGCGTCCTCCCTTCAGCAGCCTCCACTGGCACTGGCACACACACACACACACACACACACACACACACACACACACACACACACACACACACACACACACACACACACACACACACACACACACACACACACACACACACACACACACACACACACACAGTAATGCTGCTGGAATATCTTGGCCTCAACCGAGGCAGTCTCGCTCACAGCCCTCCAAGTCCTAACACTAAGGTTTGTCACAAGTGATTCTAATGTTGGATTCCAGACTAAAAAGAAAGAGAAAGACTTGTTTTAAAAATAGCCAGAAAGCTACTGCTGTCATGGTAAGTACAAAGCACGAGGTTGGATTGACTCTGTTATTTTCTTCTCTGATTCATGTTTTCATTTGATGATAAATAAACAAATCAACAGAATGATTGCAATGTAATGCAGGCATAAAAATAATGACAACAATTATAACAACAGTGTGATAAAGGGCAATATATATATATTTTTTAATCTGGGATATGGTATCTCAATATTCACACCTTAAATCAAATTAAATCAAATGTTATTTGTCACATGCACCGAATACAACAGGTGTAGACCTTACAGTGAAATGCTTCCTTACAAGACCTAAACCAACAATGCAATACAACAGGTGTAGACCTTACAGTGAAATGCTTCCTTACAAGACCTAAACCAACAATGCAATACAACAGGTGTAGACCTTACAGTGAAATGCTTCCTTACAAGACCTAAACCAACAATGCAATACAACAGGTGTAGACCTTACAGTGAAATGCTTCCTTACAAGACCCTAACCAACAATGCAATACAACAGGTGTAGACCTTACAGTGAAATGCTTCCTTACAAGACCCTAACCAACAATGCAATACAACAGGTGTAGACCTTACAGTGAAATGCTTCCTTACAAGACCTAAACCAACAATGCAATACAACAGGTGTAGACCTTACAGTGAAATGCTTCCTTACAAGACCCTAACCAACAATGCAATACAACAGGTGTAGACCTTACAGTGAAATGCTTCCTTACGAGACCCTAACCAACAATGCAATACAACAGGTGTAGACCTTACAGTGAAATGCTTCCTTACAAGACCTAAACCAACAATGCAATACAACAGGTGTAGACCTTACAGTGAAATGCTTCCTTACAAGACCCTAACCAACAATGCAATACAACAGGTGTAGACCTTACAGTGAAATGCTTCCTTACAAGACCCTAACCAACAATGCAATACAACAGGTGTAGACCTTACAGTGAAATGCTTCCTTACAAGACCCTAACCAACAATGCAATACAACAGGTGTAGACCTTACAGTGAAATGCTTCCTTACAAGACCCTAACCAACAATGCAATACAACAGGTGTAGACCTTACAGTGAAATGCTTCCTTACAGGCCCCTAACCAACAATGCAATACAACAGGTGTAGACCTTACAGTGAAATGCTTCCTTACAGGCCCCTAACCAACAATGCAATACAACAGGTGTAGACCTTACAGTGAAATGCTTCCTTACAAGACCCTAACCAACAATGCAATACAACAGGTGTAGACCTTACAGTGAAATGCTTCCTTACAAGACCCTAACCAACAATGCAGTTCAGATAATAGAGTGAAGAAAATATTTACTAGATAAACAAAAGTCCCCCCAAAAATAATATATATATATATACATATATATATAAAAAGTAACACAATAAAATAACTATAATGAGGCTATATACATTGGGTACCGGCACCGAGTCAATGTGCGGGGGTACAGGTTAGTTGTGGTAATTTGTACATCTAGGTAGGGGTAAAGTGACTAGGCACACATAATAAACAGTGAGTAGCAGCAGTGTAAAAACAATTGGGGGGGGGGGTTAATATAAATAGTCCGGGTGGCCATTTGTGAATTGTTCAGCAGTCTCATGGCTTGGGGGGGTAGAAGCTGTTTAGAAGCTTCTTGGACCTAGACCTGGCGCACCGGTACCGCTTGCCATGTGGTGGCAGAGAAAACACTCTATGACTTGGGTGACTGGAGCCTTTGACAATTTTTTAGGTCTCCCTCTGACACCGCCTGGTATAGAGGTCCTGGATGGCAGGAAGTTTGGCGCCAGTGATGTACTGGGCCGTACGCACTACCCTCTGTAGCGCCTTGTGGTCGGATGCCGAGCAGTTGCCATACCAGGCGGTGATGCAACCGGTCAGGATGCTCTCGATGGTGCAGCTGTTTAACTTTTTGAGGATCTGGGGACCCGTGCCAAATATTTTCAGTCTCCTGAGGGGGAAAAGGCGTTGTCGTGCCCTCTTCACAACTGTCTTGGTGTGTTTGGACCATGATAGTTTGTTGGTGATGTGGACACCAAGGAACTTGAAGCTCTCGACCCGCTCCACTACATCCCCGTCGATGTGAAGGGGCAATCAGCAGTTGCTACATCCATCTTTGGACGCATTCAATAATGATATACAGTTGAAGTCGGAAGTTTACATACACTTAGGTTGGCGTCATAAAAACTTGTTTTTCAACCACTCCGCAAATGTCTTGTTAACAAACTATAGTTTGGCAAGTCGGTTAGGACATCTACTTTGTGCATGAAACAAGTAATTTTTCCAACAATTGTTTACAGACAGATTATTTCACTTATAATTCACTGTATCACAATTCCAGTGGGTCAGAAGTTTACATACACTAAGTTGACTGTGCCTTTAAACAGCTTGAAAAATTCCAGAAAATTATGTAATGACTTTAGAAGCTTCTGATAGGCTAATTGACATAATTTGAGTCAATTGGAGGTGTACCTGTGGATGTATTTCAAGGCCTACCTTCAAACTCAGTGCCTCTTTGCTTGACATCATGGAAAATCTAAAGAAATCAGCCAAGACCTCAGAAAATAATTTGTAGACCTCCACAAGTCTGGTTCATCCTTGGGAGCAATTTCCAAATGCCTGAAGGTACCATGTTCATCTGTACAAACAATAGTAAGCAAGTATAAACACCATGGGACCACGCAGCCGTCATACCGCTCAGGAAGTAGACGCGTTCTGTCTCCTAGAGATGAACGTACTTTGGTGCGAAAAGTGCAAATCAATCCCAGAACAACAGCAAAGGACCTTGGGAAGATGCTGGAGGAAACAAGTACAAAAGTATCTATATCCACAGTAAAACGAGTCCTATATCAACATAACCTGAAAGGCCGCTCAGCAAGGAAGAAGCCACTGCTCCAAAACCGCCATAAAAAAGCCAGGCTACGCTTTGCAACTGCACATGGGGACAAAGATCATACTTTTTGGAGAAATGTCCTCTGGTCTGATGAAACAAAAATAGAACGGTTTGGCCATACTGACCATCGTTATGTTTGGCGGAAAAAAGGAGAGGCTTGCAAGCCGAAGATCACCATCCCAACCGTGAAGCACGGGGGTTGTAGCATCATGTTGCAGTGGTGCTTTGCTGGAGGAGGGATGGTGCACTTCACAAAATAGATGGCATCATGAGGGAGGAAAATTATGTGGATATATTGAAGCAACATCTCAAGACATCAGTCACGAAATTAAAGCTTGGTTGCAAATGGGTCTTCCAAATGGACAATGACTCCAAGCATACTTCCAAAGTTGTGGCAAAATGGCTTAAGGACACCAAAGTCAAGGTATTGGAGTGGCCATCACAAAGCCCTGACCTCAATCCTATAGAAAATTTGTGGGCAGAACTGAAAAAGCGTGTGTGAGCAAGGAGGCCTACAAACCTGACTCAGTTACACCAGCTCTGTCAGGAGGAATGGGCCAAAATTCACCCAACTTATTGTGGGAAGCTTGTGGAAGGCTACCCGAAACGTTTGACCCAAGGTAAACAATTTTAAGGCAATGCTACCAAATACTAATTGAGTGTATGTAAACTTCTGACCCACTGGGAATGTAATGAAAGAAATAAAAGCTGAAATAAATAATTCTCGCTACTATTATTATGACATTTCACATTCTTAAAATAAAGTGGTGATCCTAACTGACCTAAGACAAGGAATTTTACTAGTATTAAATGTCAGGAATTGTGAAAAACGGAGTTTAAATCTATTTGGCTAAGGTGTATGTAAACTTCCGACTTCAACTGTATACCCATTGATTTTTGAAGAATATAACTTATAAATGCCTTATGAGCCTAGTTCAACAGCCACACTCCATGAGAACCCAAAATATAAACGTGTTTAACTCCGATGTTTGTAAACAAATAAAATGTAAACAAAAACTGTATAGCCTCAAAACATGGTTAAAACGATCATTTTGATATCATGGATGGTCAGTCCTTGCATCCATAGCTCCGTCTATGTAATTGAGAATGATTACATTTCTCCAGGCCCATCCCTCAGCTTTTTACCGAGCCATGGGTGGGGAGCCTGCTTTGTTATTGTTTCGACTGCTGAATGCCGCTTTCATTTGTCGTTACATAGGCCTACATTCTTGTGTGTTACACTGTGGGTGTAATGTACTGTATCTCTTACGTATTGAGAAGGTGTTGTTTTCCTATCTCTATATAGTAAAGTTGGTTTATAGAATTGGTCATGACTCTTCCTGTGACACAGATCAAGCGGTGACCTCATGTAAGAAAGTAGGTCACATCGAGGAGATCATATATCATTCGTCACATGTGAACTGTGTGATGATTGAATGGTTTATGGATCAAAGGCATATAACTTATTTCAGCATTCCCTAATGAAGACTATCATACCACGGCATTGTAGAATACTCATTCTAAAGCATGCATTATTTCGATATAAAGCACTGTATTTGCATGGTAGATTTCAATGGCTATAGTTCATTTTTACATGTTTTTGTTTGAGCTGCTTTTGAAAGCAAAAGTCGAATTGAAAACAGTATTGGGATTGTTGAAATCCATTTTCATAATAGCAACTACGACTGATGGTTTGGTTAGCTAAAATAGCAAGTCTGTTTGTTTAGTTACCAAGCCAACTACTGTAGCTATCTAGTCAACTTGCTACCTACTTCAGTGGATGTCAAACACATTTCTACCTGCAAATGAACACATGTCTAGTGCCAAATGTGTTAAATTATGGCCATGGTATGAAAGGGTTATAATCACCTCGGGGCTCTATGCGTTCTCTGGAAAATAATGCAACCGCATGGAAGTCAGTTCCAGTCCGGCAGCGCGTCGTGGAACACACCTCCCACGTCGTTCATTATTTTCCATAGAACGCATAGCCCCTCGTTGATTTTCCCTTACATATTCCTCCAAAGTGCCAAGAGTGTTCTCACAGAACATTCTATATCCCCCCCCCCCCCCCCCCCCCCCACACACACACACATTCATACACACGCAAACAGAGAGCGAGAGATGCACACACTGCTTTGTTTTCATTTTTAAGGGGTAAAAATGTTTGACCATTGAAAATCCTATTTTCCCTAACCCTTAACCGGATCCTAAACGTAATAATAACCTTACCCCCAAAACGTGAATTGTGAATTATTGGAACATTGTGGTCCTGATAAGGTAGGAAAACAAGCACACACACACACGCTCATACAAACACACACACACACACACACACACACACACACACACACACACACACACACACACACACACACACACACACACACACACACACACACACACACACACACACACACACACCCTAGACACAAGTACACCCCAACTATAATAAATTCACAAACTCTTTGCTTAGTATAGTGATGTTGAGATAAAACATAAAACAAGCTGAGGGCATGTTTAACTTCTGAAGAAAAAAAATTCCAAGGAAGTTGCTGCGAGCGCAAATAGATAAATAGATAACGGGCGGGATGCTTAAGTGGGGGGTACGGGAAACGCACAGACGGCATAATTGAGTCAGCAAGACGCGGGGCTATGAACTCATAAGAGACTCGAAATTGGAACGCAGGCAGGGCAGCGCTGAATACATGTGATACACTCACTCTACACATTCCTGTATTCCCGAAAACATCAGCTCACACCCTTTTATACTGAACTGGTCAAATACTATTCTGGGAGATATACTGCTTCATCATGAAATACAAAGAACATGTCAAAAACCTCGCAATAACTTGACAAAAGTTTTGTTGAGTTAATAAAAATAGAGACTGGTCTTCCATCACCACATGTCACAGGTGGAATGTCAAATAGGCCTATAGCCCAATGTATCGTATTCTCATGTATATTTAGTTGGAGTTGAGTCCAATATTTATATTGTGTCTTACCAGAAAAATGGTATTGTGCTTTAGGAGTTCAATTCCTTGTTGGAGGTTTTGGTTACTCTAGAAATGAGTGACTAGCCTATGGGTTACGTTTTCTAAACACAACATGTATGTTATTCAATAGGTTACGGTTCAGTAACTTTCCGTTTTCTCTTACCTTTCGTAGAACGCACTGGGCGAGGATCACAATGGTCCAAACGAGTATCTTCATCATCGCAGCACACCTTCCGTCGCGGACCAGCCTGACACTACGAGTCTCCTTGGGTTGACATACACACAGCAGCAACGCTCGGCAGGGATCACAGCTTCACACAATCCAACACAGAGAGACGAGGCAGACACACAGGGAGAGAAAAAAATAATGTCCCCCCCCGAAAAAAGTTTCGATGTAGGTATTTTTCTCTCCGTCTATTTCACCGTGTTTTCGATACCGATAATTAGTTGAAGGTTTATCTTTTCCGGTCCGTTTCGTTTCTGAGAGGCATATCCATAGTTTTGAACGATGGATACTATTGGAGGATAGAAGTCGGGAAGTTTGCGCGGGGAGGCAAAGTCACCTTGCGGGA
>NC_052308.1:860801-959560 GCF_016432855.1 Salvelinus namaycush
TGTGAGAAAACAACAAACACAGGTTTTTTTTTTTTACACTTTTAAAACAGCAACGTTTTTATAGCAGCATTTCAAAAAGCGAACAACTTGAGAAGTGAGATGACACAAGAAGGAAAGTGAAGATACTGAAGTAGATGACTGATGAGGTTTAAATACGCTATATCCCTCACTTCATCTGAATATGTCCTCTCATCTTCCCTCTCCATGATAACGGGATAAAGTGACAGACACTTCAGTGACAGAGCGTCTTCTATCAATTCTGGTCCGACTTCAAAGTAGTAATGGAGAAGTTATATTGTAACACTGAAGTTGTATTACAAATGTGATAGTGACAGACAGTGACAGAACAATCCTGATAATAAGACAGAGTTAGTTCTGTGTTGCAGCCCTAGCCGTATCGATGTCTCTCATTCTCACTCCGGACTACTCTACAACTACGTATTCATTTATTCTGTCGTGTCGTTTTCTAGTTATAATCAAATGCCTCTTTCTTCTGTCATTCCATCTCTTTCCCAGTCGTGGTGCATGCAAGACTACGGCCGTGCGGCTTGCTGGTTGCTGGTAGCGAGTTGCAATTATGTGATCAACATTGAAAGTGGCAGTTGAATTTCCCCCAGCTGCAGCTGTGCTCTGTAGCACTTAGTACGGCCACTCCCACTGTGTTCCAGTCCCTCTCATCTCCTCACCATACGACACACTGTGTTCCAGTCCCTCTCCTCACCATACGACACACTGTGTTCCGGTCCCTCTCCTCACCATACGACACACTGTGTTCCAGTCCCTCTCCTTTCCCCACCATACGACACACTGTGTTCCAGTCCCTCTCCTTTCCCCACCATACGACACACTGTGTTCCAGTCCCTCTCCTCACCATACGACACACTGTGTTACGGTCCCTCTCCTCACCACACTACACACTGTGTTCCAGTCCCTCTCCTCTCCTCACCATACGACACACTGTGTTCCAGTCCCTCTCCTTTCCCCACCATACGACACACTGTGTTCCAGTCCCTCTCCTTTCCCCACCATACGACACACTGTGTTCCAGTCCCTCTCCTCTCCTCACCACACTACACACTGTGTTCCAGTCCCTCTCCTCTCCTCACCATACGACACACTGTGTTCCAGTCCCTCTCCTCTCCTCACCATACGACACACTGTGTTCCAGTCCCTCTCCTTTCCCCACCATACGACACACTGTGTTCCAGTCCCTCTCCTCACCACACTACACACTGTGTTCCAGTCCCTCTCCTCTCCTCACCATACGACACACTGTGTTCCGGTCCCTCTCCTCTCCTCGCTATACGACACACTGTGTCCCTCTCCTCTCCTCTCCACACTACACACTGTGTACCTGTCCCTCTCCTCTCCTCTCCACACTACACACTGTGTTCCAGTCCCTCTCCTGTCCTCACCATACGACAGACACACTGTGTTCCAGTCCCTCTCCTCTCCTCTCCTCACCACACTACACACTGTGTTCCAGTCCCTCTCCTGTCCTCACCATACGACAGACACACGGTGTTCCAGTCCCTCTCCTCTCCTCTCCTCACCACACTACACACTGTGTACCTGTCCCTCTCCTCTCCTCACCACACTACACACTGTGTTCCAGTCCCTCTCCTGTCCTCACCATACGACAGACACACTGTGTTCCAGTCCCTCTCCTCTCCTCTCCTCACCACACTACACACTGTGTTCCAGTCCCTCTCCTGTCCTCACCATACGACAGATACACTGTGTTCCAGTCCCTCTCTTCTCCTCTCCACACTACACACTGTGTTCCGGTCCCGCTCCTCTCCTCACCATACGACACACTGTGTGCCGGTCCCTCTCCTCTCCACACACTGTGTACCTGTCCCTCTCCTCTCCTCTCCACACCACACACTGTGTTCCGGTCCCTCTCCTCTCCTCACCATACGACACACTGTGTTCCGGTCCCTCTCCTCACCATACGACACACTGTGTTCCTGTCCCTCTCCTCACCATACGACACACTGTGTTCCAGTCCCTCTCCTCTCCTCACCATACGACACACTGTGTTCCAGTCCCTCTCCTCTCCTCACCATACGACACACTGTGTTCCTGTCTCTCTCCTCACCATACGACACACTGTGTTCCAGTCCCTCTCCTCTCCTCACCATACGACACACTGTGTTCCGGTCCCTCTCCTCACCATACGACACACTGTGTTCCGGTCCCTCTCCTCACCATACGACACACTGTGTTCCTGTCCCTCTCCTTTCCTCACCACACTACACACTGTGTACCTGTCCCTCTCCTCTCCTCACCACACTACACACTGTGTTCCGGTCCCTCTCCTCTCCTCACCATACGACACACTGTGTTCCAGTCCCTCTCCTCTCCTCACCACACTACATACTGTGTTCCGGTCCCTCTCCTTTCCTCACCATACGACACACTGTGTTCCGGTCCCTCTCCTCACCATACGACACACTGTGTTCCGGTCCCTCTCCTCACCACACGACACACTGTGTTCCAGTCCCTCTCCTCTCCTCACCATACGACACACTGTGTTCCTGTCTCTCTCCTCACCATATGACACACTGTGTTCCAGTCCCTCTCCTCTCCTCACCACACTACATACTGTGTTCCGGTCCCTCTCCTCTCCTCACCATACGACACACTGTGTTCCGGTCCCTCTCCTCTCCTCACCATACGACACACTGTGTTCCGGTCCCTCTCCTCTCCTCACCATACGACACACTGTGTTCCTGTCCCTCTCCTCACCATACGACACACTGTGTTCCTGTCCCTCTCCTCTCCTCACCATACGACACACTGTGTTCCTGTCCCTCTCCTCATCATACGACACACTGTGTTCCAGTCCCTCTCCTCTCCTCACCATACGACACACTGTGTTCCTGTCTCTCTCCTCACCATATGACACACTGTGTTCCAGTCCCTCTCCTCAACATACGACACACTCTGTTCTGGTCCCTCTCCTCTCCTCACCATACGACACAATGTGTTCCTGTCCCTCTCCTCTCCTCACCATACGACACAATGTGTTCCTGTCCCTCTCCTCTCCTCACCATACGACACACTGTGTTCCGGTCCCTCTCCTCTCCTCACCATACGACACACTGTGTTCCTGTCCCTCTCCTCTCCTCACCATACGACACACTGTGTTCCTGTCCCTCTCCTCTCCTCACCATACGACACACTGTGTTCCTGTCCCTCTCCTCACCATACGACACACTGTGTTCCAGTCCCTCTCCTCTCCTCACCATACGACACACTGTGTTCCTGTCTCTCTCCTCACCATATGACACACTGTGTTCCAGTCCCTCTCCTCAACATACGACACACTCTGTTCTGGTCCCTCTCCTCTCCTCACCATACGACACACTGTGTTCCTGTCCCTCTCCTCACCATACGACACACTGTGTTCCAGTCCCTCTCCTCTCCTCACCATACGACACACTGTGTTCCTGTCTCTCTCCTCACCATATGACACACTGTGTTCCAGTCTCTCTCCTCACCATACGACACAATGTGTTCCGGTCCCTCTCCTCTCCTCACCATACGACACACTGTGTTCCAGTCCCTCTCCTCAACATACGACACACTCTGTTCTGGTCCCTCTCCTCACCATACGACACAATGTGTTCCGGTCTCTCTCCTCACCATACGACACAATGTGTTCCGGTCCCTCTCCTCCCCTCAACATACGACACACTGTGTTCCGGTCTCTCTCCTCTCCTCACCATACGACACAATGTGTTCCGGTCTCTCTCCTCTCCTCACCATACGACACACTGTGTTCCAGTCTCTCTCCTCTCCTCAACATACGACACAATGTGTTCCGGTCCCTCTCCTCTCCTCACCATACGACACACTGTGTTCCAGTCTCTCTCCTCTCCTCTCCATACGACACACTGTGTTCCAGTCCCTCTCCTCTCCTCACCATACGACACACTGTGTTCCAGTCCCTCTCCTCTCCTCACCATACGACACACTGTGTTCCAGTCCCTCTCCTCTCCTCACCATACGACACACTGTGTTCCAGTCTCTCTCCTCTCCTCTCCATACGACACACTGTGTTCCAGTCCCTCTCCTCTCCTCACCATACGACACACTGTGTTCCAGTCCCTCTCCTCTCCTCACCATACGACACACTGTGTTCCAGTCCCTCTCCTCTCCTCACCATACGACACACTGTGTTCCGGTCCCTCTCCTCTCCTCACCATACGACACACTGTGTTCCGGTCCCTCTCCTCTCCTCACCATACGACACACTGTGTTCCGGTCCCTCTCCTCTCCTCACCATACGACACACTGTGTTCCGGTCCCTCTCCTCTCCTCACCATACGACACACTGTGTTCCGGTCCCTCTCCTCTCCTCACCATACGACACACTGTGTTCCGGTCTCCAGACTGTATTGTTCATTTACCCTCCATCAGAGACCCTTATTATAACAGACTGTATTGTTGGGCCATGTAATAGGTGTTAACTGTTTACTGTGTTTGCTTAGAAACAGGAGTAGTCAGTGTTCAGGATCTCTTGTATGTGTGTGTGGATTTACGGTGCAGTCAGTGTTCAGAGTGCCTTGGTTTTGTGTAGACTACCGGTGCAGTCAGTGTAGTCTAGAGGAGTCAACAGAACCGTAGCAGGTAGGTAGCAGCAGTAAATCACAGAGACAGGACAGACCAACCTGGCACATCACTAATTACATCAACACTATCTCAGCAGACATCCTATACAACACAGAAGCACGGACACACACACACACACACACACACACACACACACACACACACACACACACACACACACACACACACACACACACACACAAACGGGGTGAGGCTCTTTTCTGGGTTGTGTGTAAAAATTTGTTCCTCACTCTATCTAAGATTGTGTTTTCCAATATCATAATTTGATTAGGGATGCCTTCATCATTTGTCCTACTATCAAAATTTGATTATTGCCTAGACACACACACTCACACACACACACACAAACACCTGGGAACCATGTCTCTATCCTACAACAGGGAGGATCAATTGAATTACCCCCTTACTGGCTTTACCCTTGTACAATATTTGAAATTGCTGTTCAAATTCTGAACAAAACACACATACAGAGCAAAAGCGTGCACGGGAGATAGAGAAGAGAGAGAGAGGAGAGAAGAGAGAGAGAGAGAGAGGAGAGAAGAGAGAGAGAGAGAGAGGAGAGAGGAGAGGAGAGGAGAGAGAGAGAGGAGAGAGGAGAGAGAGGAGAGGAGAGAGGAGAGAGAAGAGAGAGAAGAGAGAGGAGAGGACAGAGAGAGAGGAGAGGGGAAAGAGGAGAGGAGAAAGAGAGGAGAGGACAGGGGAGGAGAGAGAGGAGAGAGAGAGGAGAGAGAGAAGAGAGAGGAGAGGAGAGAGAGAGGAGAGGAGAGAGAGGAGAGAGAAGAGAGAGGAGAGAGAAGAGAGAGAAGAGAGAGGAGAGGACAGAGAGAGAGGTGAGAGAGAGGAGAGGGGAAAGAGGAGAGGAGAAAGAGAGGAGAGGACAGGGGAGGAGAGAGAGGAGAGGAGAAGAGAGAGAGGAGATAGAGAAGAGAGGATAGAGAGGAGAGGACAGGAGAGGAGAGATAGGAGAGGAGAAGAGAGAGAGGAGATAGAGAAGAGAGGATAGAGAGGAGAGGACAGGAGAGGAGAGAGGAGAGGAGAAGAGAGAGAGGAGATAGAGGAGAGAGAAAAGAGAGGAGAGACAGAGAGCAGGATTGAGGCCCTGCAATGCCAAGAGCTGAGCAAAGAAAAGAGTCCCCTCGTCCAGCTGGTCCTGGGGTTGAGTTCACAAACCTGTTCTACTAACACACTGAAGCCTCAGGACCAGAACATAAATCAATCAGAATAAACCAAATTACAACACAGTCAAAACAAAACTACATTACTTATTGGGAAACACAAGCACAAAGCAACATGCAGTGCTATCTGTCCCTAAATTGACAATACACCGTGGCTAAATATTTGACCATGGTTACTGATCAAAACCTTAGAAAAACCTTGACAAAGTACAGGCTTAGTGAGCACAGCCTTGCCATTGAGAAGGGTAGACACAGGAAAACCTGGCTCCCTGTAGAGGAAAGGCTGTGCAACCACTGCACCACAGCAGAACATGAGACAGAGCTGCATTTCCTGACAAAATGTCAAAAATACAAAACAATTAGAGAGTGTCATTTTCCCAAATTTGAAACCCTTATTCAAGGTTTCAAAGACCTCTCTGATGAGAGGAGGCCATCCGTCCTGTTGGGGGAGGACGCAGAGAGCTGTGGGTTGGCAGCGCACTACGTTGCTGCCTGCCATAAGTTGAGGGACAGTGTCTGACAGACCAATCAACCTGCACATGTCCTCTACTGTATGCTTATTGTTATTGTTCAATGTATGGATATTTTAACCCTTGGTTATTGTTGTTACTGTTGTCCCGTTGACAATTTTGATTCTTATTAATAGAATTCTTATTAATATTGTAAATATCCAAAGTAAGCTTTGGCAATATGTACATTGTTACGTCATGCCAATAAAGCAAATTGAAATGAGAGACAAGAGAGATAGAGAGAGAGAGAGAGAGAGAGAGAGAGAGAGAGAGAGAGAGAGAGAGAGAGATTCCTACCCTCCCTTGAGTAAAGCAGGTAGGTAAAAGCCACCCAGGTAGAGGGTAACAGATCCCGTCCCCTGTCTCCCATCTCCCCAGCCCGTCCTCAGGGGCCAGACGTCACAATGGGACCAGGTCACCCACAACTAATGGAACCTTTTGTACCATGGAAACACTCATTTCCCTCTGCAGTGGGGAGCTATTTCATACAGTGGTATGTATGTGTGTGTGTGTGTGTGTGTGTGTGTGTGTGTGTGTGTGTGTGTGTGTGTGTGTGTGTGTGTGTGTGTGTGTGTGTGTGTGTGTGTGTGTGTGTGTGTGTGTGTGTGTGTGTGTGTGTGTGTTTCAGACAGCGGCTGGTGATATGAAACCCAGTCGTTTGTTTTACTTTTGATCGATTTGAGACATGAGAATCCAGGGAAGGGACTGGAGTGTGTGTATAAGCATGGTTCTGTGTCTGTGCGGCAGGGATACGTTGGTCGGGATGTTATAGGATTATGCCATTGTCATTCAAATGTTTTGTTGCAGGAGGGAATTTCAAAGAATGGGGAAATGATTGCTAATGGCAGTCAAGGGAGCAGAGCAGAGTAGAACAGAGGAGAGAAGAGAAGAGAGGAGTATTTTAATGTGATTATATCCGTCTGTCAGAAAATGATGCCGCTGTACAGGTTTTTGGACTGCATGATTCTCTGTCTATAGTTGACAGGTTACAGCATGTTCCAGCTTCATGAAACAAGAGGAGTTAATCAGACAGACGTGCACACAAACACCCTCTGTCCCACCCCTCCTAGCCTGCCAACCCTCTATCTCTCACGCCCCAAACAACCCCAAATAAACACCCTCTGTCCCACCCCTCCTAGCCTGCCAACCCTCTATCTCTCACGCCCCAAACAACCCCAAATAAACACCCTCTGTCCCACCCCTCCTAGCCTGCCAACCCTCTATCTCTCACGCCCCAAACAACCCCAAATAAACACCCTCTGTCCCACCCCTCCTAGCCTGCCAACCCTCTATCTCTCACGCCCCAAACAACCCCAAATAAACACCCTCTGTCCCACCCCTCCTAGCCTGCCAACCCTCTATCTCTCACGCCCCAAACAACCCCAAATAAACATGCACCAACCAGCGTCCTCAGTGCAGGTCGGGGTCGTGGTGTTGGCTGTTGTTGTGTTGTTATGTCAGACAGAGAGCTGGGGCTGCTGGAGATAAAAAGTCCCCTTTAAGCACAATGGTTATAAATTACCAAAAATAATCTGACATCGCAGCAGCGCGGAGCCCTGTCAGCACTCTGCTTCTCCCCATCTGTCACAGCCCCACCACCGTCACCAACACACCCCACCTCATTAAGATTCATATCCCCCAAAGGTGACTTCTCAATCGGGCACGGTGACAACCTCACCCCCCTCCTGCTCTCTGGTTCAGCCACCGGGAGGCATGCGCATTGACAGGTAGCAGCTCTTTCCCTTGGGGTTCTGGGCTAGGGAGGAGGGGGGAAGGAGTGGAGTGTGTGTGTGTGTGTGTGTGTGTGTGTGTGTGTGTGTGTGTGTGTGTGTGTGTGTGTGTGTGTGTGTGTGTGTGTGTGTGTGTGTGTGTGTGTGTGTGTGTGTGTGTGTGTGTGTGTGTGTGTGTGTATTTGTGTGTGTGTGTGTGTGTGCTGCCACTGTGATGAGCAGGATTATCAAATCAAAGAGGGTCTCCAGGGAGGAGTCTGAGATTGTTAGTCTCTCTATCTCTCTCTCTGTAAAACTCTATCTCTCTCTCTCTGTAAAACTCCTCTCTCTCTCTGTAAAACTCCTCTCTCTCTCTGTAAAACTCCTCTCTCTCCGTAAAACTCCTCTCTCTCTCTGTAAAACTCCTCTCTCTCTCTCTCTCTCTCTCTCTCTGTAAAACTCTATCTCTCTCTCTCTGTAAAACTCCTCTCTCTCTCTGTAAAACTCCTCTCTCTCTCTGTAAAACTATATCTCTCTCTCTCTCTCTGTAAAACTCTATCTCTCTCTCTCTGTAAAACTCCTCTCTCTCTCTGTAAAACTCCTCTCTCTCTCTGTAAAACTATATCTCTCTCTCTCTCTCTCTCTCTGTAAAACTATATCTCTCTCTCTCTCTCTGTAAAAATCTATCTCTCTCTCTCTCTCTGTAAAACTCCTCTCTCTCTCTGTAAAACTCCTCTCTCTCTCTGTAAAACTATATCTCTCTCTCTCTCTCTGTAAAACTCCTCTCTCTCTGTAAAACTCTATCTCTCTCTCTCTCTGTAAAACTCCTCTCTCTCTCTGTAAAACTCCTCTCTCTCTCTCTGTAAAACTCTATCTCTCTCTCTCTCTGTAAAACTCCTCTCTCTCTCTGTAAAACTCCTCTCTCTCTCTCTGTAAAACTCTATCTCTCTCTCTCTGTAAAACTCCTCTCTCTCTCTGTAAAACTCCTCTCTCTCTCTCTGTAAAACTCCTCTCTCTCTCTCTCTCTCTGTAAAACTCCTCTCTCTCTCTGTAAAACTCCTCTCTCTCTCTGTAAAACTATATATCTCTCTCTCTCTCTCTCTGTAAAACTATATCTCTCTCTCTCTCTGTGTAAAACTCTATCTCTCTCTCTCTCTCTGTAAAACTCCTCTCTCTCTCTGTAAAACTCCTCTCTCTCTCTGTAAAACTATATCTCTCTCTCTCTCTCTGTAAAACTCCTCTCTCTCTGTAAAACTCTATCTCTCTCTCTCTCTGTAAAACTCCTCTCTCTCTCTGTAAAACTCCTCTCTCTCTCTCTGTAAAACTCTATCTCTCTCTCTCTCTGTAAAACTCCTCTCTCTCTCTGTAAAACTCTATCTCTCTCTCTCTGTAAAACTCCTCTCTCTCTCTCTCTCTCTGTAAAACTCCTCTCTCTCTCTGTAAAACTCCTCTCTCTCTCTCTCTCTCTCTCTCTCTGTAAAACTCTATCTCTCTCTCTCTCTGTAAAACTCCTCTCTCTCTCTGTAAAACTCCTCTCTCTCTCTCTCTCTCTCTGTAAAACTCTATCTCTCTCTCTCTGTAAAACTCTATCTCTCTCTCTCTCTGTAAAACTCCTCTCTCTCTCTGTAAAACTCCTCTCTCTCTCTCTGTAAAACTCTATCTCTCTCTCTCTCTGTAAAACTCCTCTCTCTCTCTGTGAAACTCCTCTCTCTCTCTCTCTCTCTCTCTGTAAAACTCTCTCTCTCTCTCTCTCTGTAAAACTCATCTCTCTCTCTCTCTCTGTAAAACTCATCTCTCTCTCTGTAAAACTCCTCTCTCTCTCTTTCTGTAAAACTCCTCTCTCTCTCTCTCTCTGTAAAACTCTTCTCTCTCTCTCTCTGTAAAACTCCTCTCTCTCTCTCTGTAAAACTCCTCTCTCTCTCTCTCGGTCACACTCCTCTCTCACACACATACTCCTCTCTCGTTCTCTATCTTACACTCCTCTCTTTCTCTCTTGCACTCTCATACTCCCTCTCATACTCTCTCCCTCTCTCTCTCTCTCTCAAACTCCTCTCTCTCTCTCTCATACTCTCTCAATATCTCAAACTCCTCTCTCTCAATTCAATTCAATTGACTTTATTGACATGGCAGTTCTATACTTACATTGTCTTAGTATACATATAGAAAACAATATATATACATGTATTTATATATATATAATATATATACACACAATATAATATATATATATATATATATATATATATATATATTACACACAATACACACAATATAATATATATATAAATAAATGGTGGGACCAACAGCAATAATAATAGTAGTAGTGTACATGGGATTACCATTAACAACAACTACAACAACAATATTAATCAGAACAACAATACATTAAAGCAATGGTAGTAGACCAGTGTCAACATGACTGAGAAGACACATGACCTGGTAGTAGACCAGTGTCAACATGACTGAGAAGACACATGACATGGTAGTAGACCAGTGTCAACATGACTGAGAAGACACATGACCTGGTATGAAAGACAAAACAAAACAAGATGGGAAATATTATCAACATTTCTTTGCACTTTTCACTGGCTGTCCCTCAGGTTGTGGCAGGAGGACATATATTTGGCTGCCAAAACTGCACATTTTGGCTTTTCACCCAATAAATATTAGATTTTTTCTTCATCTTTTATAGTTTCAAATTCTTTGTATTGAATTATAATTTTGGGAAAGAAATATTCTCTTAGGTCTGAGTATTTGTCAGTGTAATAGGAAATGCAGCTCTGTCTCTACCTCTCCCCTGGAGCAGAGTGAGCACAGCCTGTCCTCTCTGGGCAGCCAGGTTTGTCTGTGACGACCGGTCTCTATAGCCAGACTGTGCTCACTGAGTCTGTACCCAGTCAATGTTTTCCTCAGGTTTCTATCAGTCACAGTGGTCAGATAGTCTGCCACCATGTTGTAACGGCTGTCCTCCTCCTCTTCAGACGAAGAGGAGGAGTAGGGTTTGGACCAAAACGCAGCGTGATAATTTGACATAATGAAGTTTATTAAAGTAAAGACGAAAACCGAAATAACACTTCAACAAACTACAAAATAACAAACGAACGTAGACTGACCTAAAACATGTGAACTTACATATAACGAAGAACGCACGAACAGGTACACGACTACAAACAAACGATACAGTCCCGTGTGGTAACATATACGGACACAGGAGACAATCACCCACAAACAAACAAACAGTGTGAACAGCCTACCTTTATATGGTTCTCAATCAGAGGAAACGTCAAACACCTGTCCCTGATTGAGAACCATATAAGGCTAATTACACCTGACCTAAACATAGAAACACAAAACATAGAATGCCCACCCCAACTCACGCCCTGACCAACTAAACACATACAAAAACAAGAGAAAACAGGTCAGGAACGTGACACATGTACTGTCTGTTTAGAGCCAAATAGCATTGAAGTTTACTTAGATTTTTTGTGGTGTCTTTCCAATAGGCGATTCTATATTTTTCTTTTTGCTTTGTGATGATTTGGTTGGGCCAGATTTTCTGAGTGCTGTCCTGAGGCTCTATGGGGTTGGTTTGGGTTAGTGAACTGAGCCTCAGAACCAGCTGGCTGAGTGGACTCTTCTCTTGTTTCATCTCTTGATATTGTAACGCTGTGTGATGGAATGTTTTGGGGTCACTTGTTGTTAGATGGTTGTAAAATGTGATGGCTCTTTTTTCTATTTGAATGAGGAGGGGGTATTGGCCCAATTCTGCTCTACATGCGTTATTTTGAGTTTTTCTTTGCTCTTGCAATACAGTCTTGCAAAACTCTGCATGCAGTATTTCGATTGGATGTTTGTCCCATTTGGTAAATTCACTGTTAGAGATCGGACCCCATACCTCACTACCATATAGAGCAACTGGTTCTATAACCGTTTAAAAAATACTGGCCAGATTCTAATTGGAATTTCGATTTTAATGTTTCTTAATTAATGGCATAGAATGCTCTTCTTGCTTTGTCTCTCAGCTCATTCACAGCCATGTGAAAGCTACCTGTGTTGCTGATATTTAGTCCTAGATATGTGTCGTTTTTGGTGTGTTCTAATAGAACTGTTTCCAAATAGAATTTATATTTGTCATTCTGATTTCCGGACCTTTTTTGGAATATAATTTTATTAGATTTTTTTTAGGTTAACGGTCAGAGCCCAGGTCTGACTGAACCTGTGGAGATGATCTAGGTGCTGCTGTAACCCCTCCTTAGTGGGAGACAGTAGCACCAGGTCATCTGCGTACAGCACACACTTGATTTCAGTGTTGTGTAGGGTGAGACCAGGTACTGCAGATTCTTCTAATGTTTTTGCCAATTCATGAATGTAGATGTTAAATAGTGTTGGACTTATTGGGCAGCCCTGTTTCACTCCACGTTCCTGAGAGAAGAATTCTGTTTGCTTCTTGCAAATTTTAACCGCACATTTGTTTTTAGTGTACAGTCGTGGCCAAAAGTTTTGAGAATGACACAAATATTAATTTTCACAAAGTCTGCTGCCTCAGTTTGTATGATGGCAATTTGCATATACTCCAGAATGTTATGAAGAGTGATCAGATGAATTGCAATTAATTGCAAAGTCCCTCTTTGCCATGCAAATGAAATGAATCCCCCAAAAACATTTCCACTGCATTTCAGCCCTGCCACAAAATGACCAGCTGACATCATGTCAGTGATTCTCTCGTTAACACAGGTGTGAGTGTTGACGAGGACAAGGCTGGAGATCACTCTGTCATGCTGATTGAGTTCGAATAACAGACTGGAAGCTTCAAAAGGAGGGTGGTGCATGGAATCATTGTTCTTCCTCTGTCAATCATGGTTACCTGCAAGGAAACACATGCCGTCATCATTGCTTTGCACAAAAAGGGCTTCACAGGCAAGGATATTGCTGCCAGTAAGATTGCACCTAAATCAACCATTTATCGGATCATCAAGAACTTCAAGGAGAGCGGTTCAATTGTTGTGAAGAAGGCTTCAGGGCGCCCAAGAAAGTCCAGCAAGCGCCAGGACCGTCTCCTAAAGTTGATTCAGCTGCGGGATCGGGGCACCACCAGTACAGAGCTTGCTCAGGAATGGCAGCAGGCAGGTGTGAGGGCATCTGCATGCACAGTGAGGCAAAGACTTTTGGAGGATGGCCTGGTGTCAAGAAGGGCAGCAAAGAAGCCACTTCTCTCCAGGAAAAACATCAGGGACAGACTGATATTCTGCAAAAGGTACAGGGATTGGACTGCTGAGGACTGGGGTAAAGTCATTTTCTCTGATGAATCCCCTTTCCGATTGTTTGGGGCATCCGGAAAAAATCTTGTCCGGAGAAGACAAGGTGAGCGCTACCATCAGTCCTGTGTCATGCCAACAGTAAAGCATCCTGAGACCATTCATGTGTGGGGTTGCTTCTCAGCCAAGGGAGTGGGCTCACTCACAATTGTGCCTAAGAACACAGCCATGAATAAAGAATGGTACCAACACATCCCCCGAGAGCAACTTCTCCCAACCATCCAGGAAAAGTTTGGTGACAAACTTTTCCAGCATGATGGAGCACCTTGCCATAAGGCAAAAGTGATAACTAAGTGGCTCGGGGAACAAAACATCGATATTTTGGGTCCATGGCCAGGAAACTCCCCAGACCTTAATCCCATTGAGAACTTGTGGTCAATTCTCAAGAGGCGGGTGGACAAACAAAAACCCACAAATTCTGACAAACTCCAAGCATTGATTATACAAGAATGGGCTGCCATCAGTCAGGATGTGGCCCAGAAGTTAATTGACAGCATGCCAGGGCGGATTGCAGAGGTCTTGAAAAAGAAGGGTCAACACTGCAAATATTGACTCTTTGCATCAACTTCATGTAATTGTCAATAAAAGCCTTTGACTCTTATAAAATGCTTGTAATTATACTTCAATATTCCATAGTAACATCTGACAAAAATATCTAAAGACACTGAAGCAGCAAACTTTGTGGAAATTAATATTTGTGTCATTCTCAAAACTTTTGGCCACGACTGTACATTGATTTACTAGCATCATATGTTTTCCCTCCAAAACCACTTTCTATTAGTTTATTAAAAAGACCTTCGTGCCAAATTGAATCAAATGCTTTCTTGAAATCTACAAAACACAAGTCGATTTTGCCTTTGTTTTGGTTTACTTGTTTGTCAATTAGAGTGTGGAGGGTGTAAATGTGGTCTGTTGTACAATATATATTTTTTTAATCCAATCTGGCTTCTGCTCAGGATGTTGTGTTCGTCAAGGAAATGATGTAGTCTGCTATTTATAATACTGCAGAGAAATTTCCCCAAGTTGCTGTTAACACAAATTCCTCTGTAATTATTTGGGTCAAATTTGTCTCAATTTTTATAGATTGGTGTGATCAATCCCTGGTTCCAAATATCGGGGAAAATACCTGCAGTGAGGATAATGTTGAAGAGTTTGAGTATAGCCAATTTGAATTTGTGGTCTGTATATTTGATAATTTCATTTAAAATAGCATCAGTACCACAGGCCTTTTTGGGTTGGAGAGTGCATAGTTTTTCCAATAATTCTTCTTCTGCAATTGGTGTATCCACAGGATTCTGATAGTCTTTGACTGCTGATTCAAGGATTTGTAATTTTTCTTGTATATCTTTTTGTTCTGGGCTCTTTGTTATATTGCTGTAGAGGTTTGCAAAGTGATCCAAAAATGTTTGATCATATTACTCCAGTGCTAGCCTCCCTACACTGGCTTCCTGTTAAGGCAAGGGCTGATTTCAAGGTTTTACTGCTAACCTACAAAGCATTACATGGGCTTGCTCCTACCTATCTTTCCGATTTGGTCCTGCCGTACATACCTATACGTACGCTACGGTCACAAGACGCAGGCCTCCTAATTGTCCCTAGAATTTCTAAGCAAACAGCTGGAGGCAGGGCTTTCTCCTATAGAGCTACATTTTTATGGAATGGTCTGCCTACCCATGAGAGAGACGCAGACTCGGTCTCAACCTTTAAGTCTTTACTGAAGACTCATCTCTTCAGTGGGTCATATGATTGAGTGTAGTCTGGCCCAGGAGTGTGAAGGTGAACGGAAAGGCTCTGGAGCAACGAACCGCCCTTGCTGTCTCTGCCTGGCCGGTTCCCCTCTCTCCACTGGGATACTCTGCCTCTAACCCTATTACAGGGGCTGAGTCACTGGATTATTGGTGCTCTTCCATGCCGTCCCTAGGAGGGGTGCGTCACTTGAGTGGGTTGAGTCACTGACGTGATCTTCCTGTCCGGGTTGGCGCCTCCCCTTGGGTTGTGCCGTGGCGGAGATCTTTGTGGGCTATACTCGGCCTTGTCTCAGGATGGTAAGTTGGTGGTTGAAGATATCCCTCTAGTGGTGTGGGGGCTGTGCTTTGGCAAAGTGGGTGGGGTTATATCCTTCCTGTTTGGCCCTGTCCGGGGGTATCATCGGATGGGGCCACAGTGTCTCCTGACCCCTCCTGTCTCAGCCTCCAGTATTTATGCTGCAGTAGTTTATGTGTCGGGGGGCTAGGGTCAGTTTGTTATATCTGGAGTACTTCTCCTGTCTTATCCGGTGTCCTGTGTGAATTTAAGTATGCTCTCTCTAATTCTCTCTCTCTTTCTCTCTTTCTTTCTTTCTCTCTCTCGGAGGACCTGAGCCATAGGACCATGCCTCAGGACTACCTGGCATGATGACTCCTTGCTGTCCCCAGTCCACCTGGCCGTGCTGCTGCTCTAGTTTCAACTGTTCTGCCTGCGGCTATGGAACCCTGACCTGTTCACCGGACGTGCTACCTGTCCCAGACCTGCTGTTTTCAACTCTCTAGATACCGTAGGAGCGGTAGAGATACTCTTAATGATCGGCTATGAAAAGCCAACTGACATTTACTCCTGAGGTGCTGACTTGCTGCACCCTCGACAACTACTGTGATTATTATTATTTGACCATGCTGGTCATCTATGAACATTTGAACATCTTGGCCATGTTCTGTTATAATCTCCACCTGGCACGGCCAGAAGAGGACTGGCCACCCCTCATAGCCTGGTTCCTCTCTAGGTTTCTTCCTAGGTTTTGGCCTTTCTAGGGAGTTTTCCCTAGCCACCGTGCTTCTACACCTGCATTGCTTGCTGTTTGGGGTTTTAGGCTGGGTTTCTGTACAGCACTTTGAGTGGTTTGTTTAATTTATTCCAATTCTCCCAGAAGTGGTTTGATTCTATGAGGATTCCTCAATTACATCCAGCTGATTTCTAATGTGCTGTTCCTTTTTTGTTCTTAGGGTGTGTTTGTATTGCTTCAGTGTTTCCCCATATTGAAGGCGTATATTTTTGTTGTCTGGTTCTCTGTGTTTTTGATTAGATATATTTCTCAATGACTTTCTTAGATTTTTGCACTCATTATCAAACCATTTTTCATTATCTGTTATTTTTGGTTTGCTCTTATGCTTCTTTAGATTAGCCAAGGAGGCTAATTTGTCAAATATAAAGTTTCTGTTCCAAACGGCAAAATGTATACCTACGTTGCTGTAGGAGAATGTTAAGGCTGAAAAGTTGTCCAGGAGAGATTGTATTTTTTGGCTACTAGTTGCTTTTTGGTAGATGTCTGTACTGTTTGCACTCCATCTATAGGCCTGTTTAGTACCGTGTAATTTATTGGGCCGTGATGCTTCATGGTTGGGTTCCGCTCTTCTCAGATACACTGTGATTTTACTGTGGTCTGAGAGAGGTGTTAGTGGGCTGACTGTGAAGGCTCTGAGAGAGGTGTTAGTGGGCTGACTGTGAAGGCTCTGAGAGAGGTGTTAGTGGGCTGACTGTGAAGGCTCTGAGAGAGGTGTTAGTGGGCTGACTGTGAAGGCTCTGAGAGAGGTGTTAGTGGGCTGACTGTGAAGTCTCTGAGAGAGGTGTTAGTGGGCTGACTGTGAAGGCTCTGAGAGAGGTGTTAGTGGGCTGACTGTGAAGGCTCTGAGAGACTCTGGGTTTAGGTCGGTGAGGAAGTAGTCTACAGTGCTGCTGCCAAGGGATGAGCTGTAGGTGTACCTACCAAAATAGTCCTCTCTTTGCCCACTATTGACTATGTACAGAACCAGTGTTCGACAGAGCTTCACGAGCTGTACTCCATTTTTGTTTTTCACTTTGTCATAGTTGTTTCTGGGGGGGAAAGGACTTTGTTCCTGGTAGGTGTTTATCCCCATTTAATAGTGTCTGGTTCTTCTGCTGTTCTAGCATTCAGGTCTCCACAGACCAGTACGTTGCCTTGGGCCTGAAAGTGACTAATCTCCCCCTCTAGAATAGAGAAATTCTCTTCATTGAAGTAGGGTGACTCTGAGGGGGGAATGTATGTGGCACAGAGGAAGACGTGTTTATCTGTCAAGATAGCCTCCTTGTTGATTTTTAACCAGATAAAGAATTCTCCTGTTTTGATCAATTCGATTGAATTAATTAGTTCACAGAGTCTCTGCCCTGTGTGATTCCTTTTAATTTAGTGGATGGTATGATTATCTCCCAATAACCTAGTGGACAGCCAGTGGAAACATCACCTCTGCACTGTTTCCTGTAGTACTACAATGTCAACATCATCAATTTCTTTCAAGAAGTCTGGGTTTCTGCTCTTTAGGCCAAAAGCAGAGGACTTCAAACCTTGTAAATTCCAACGTAAAAAGAGTCCATAACTTTTTTCTTCTTTACCTTCAAAGTGAGACAAACACTCACAATCCAACAAGAACTAATTAAATATGATTTTTCAATTAACGTAAACTCTTATTATGCAAATGTGATTTGTTTATCATTTAAGATAGGATTTGTGTCATGCCACTTGGGTGGATGTAGTGTGAGGATGGTGGAGTTCTTGTGCTCATCTTACCATGACCCTCGGCCTATCACATGTGAGCATCCATGACCCTCGGCCTATCACATGTGAGCATAGTAGACTCAGCATTTGTTTCATGCCACTAATTTGGTTAGTGGGGGCTGGGCCGGTTGCTCCTCTCACAGCCTGTGTGTAGCTCTGCCTGCTGGGCTGTGGCTCCTTCAGGTGTGGGTCTGGAGGGGGGTGGTAGGCCTCATATGGGTGGGTCTGAAGCTGGCCTGGTCTTTGCTGAGCTGGCTGTGGTGGGCATTGAGGTTGGTGGTGCTGTGGCCGTGGCTGGGGGTTCCAGGGTTCTGGTCCGGGGTGTTGTCTCGGTGATCTCAGAGGGGTGGAGATGGCTCCGCTGCCCCTGGGCGAAGAGGTCGGGCTGCAGTTTAAAGCAATGTCCTTGAGAGTCTTGGCAAGGATGGGGACTGTCTCCCTGTACAGGTGAACATGGTCATAGAGACAGTTCAGATCGAGGGTGGGATGGTGGGCCAGGTGTACATTGGGTCGCAGGGCACAGTCCCGGGAGAGGCTGGCGTTTGTCAGCCAGTGTTTCTTCTGGACTGGAGGGGGTAGAGGGGGGGCTGGTGAGTGTTGGAGCTGGGGTGTGGCTGGTCTGTGCCGGTGCCGCTGTCAGTAGGAGGCTGTTCTGTGGGCTGGGGAGGCCTGGCTGGTTGAGGTGGGCTCCTCTGCTGTGTGAGGACAGGGCTAGGGAGGCCTGGCTGGTTGAGGTGGGCTCCTCTGCTGTGTGAGGACAGGGCTGGGGAGGCCTGGCTGGTTGAGGTGGGCTCCTCTGCTGTGTGAGGACAGGGCAGGGGAGGCCTGGCTGGTTGAGGTGGACTCCTCTGCTGTGTGAGGACAGGGCTGGGGAGGTCTGGCTGGTTGACGTGGACTCCTCTGCTGTGTGAGGACAGGGCTGGGGAGGTCTGGCTGGTTGACGTGGACTCCTCTGCTGTGTGAGGACAGGGCTGGGGAGGTCTGGCTGGTTGACGTGGGCTCCTCTGCTGTGTGAGGACAGGGCTGGGGAGGTCTGGCTGGTTGACGTGGACTCCTCTGCTGTGTGAGGACAGGGCTGGGGAGGCCTGGCTGGTTGAGGTGGGCTCCTCTGCTGTGTGAGGACAGGGCTGGGGAGGCCTGGCTGGTTGAGGTGGGCTCCTCTGCTGTGTGAGGACAGGGCTGGGGAGGCCTGGCTGGTTGAGGTGGGCTCCTCTGCTGTGTGAGGACAGGGCTGGGGAGGCCTGGCTGGTTGAGGTGGGCTCCTCTGCTGTGTGAGGACAGGGCTTGGGAGGTCTGGCTGGTTGACGTGGACTCCTCTGCTGTGTGAGGACAGGGCTGGGGAGGTCTGGCTGGTTGACGTGGGCTCCTCTGCTGTGTGAGGACAGGGCTAGGGAGGTCTGGCTGGTTGAGGTGGGCTCCTCTGCTGTGTGAGGACAGGGCTGGGGAGGTCTGGCTGGTTGACGTGGACTCCTCTGCTGTGTGAGGACAGGGCTGGGGAGGTCTGGCTGGTTGACGTGGACTCCTCTGCTGTGTGAGGACAGGGCTGGGGAGGCCTGGCTGGTTGAGGTGGGCTCCTCTGCTGTGTGAGGACAGGGCTGGGGAGGTCTGGCTGGTTGACGTGGACTCCTCTGCTGTGTGAGGACAGGGCTGGGGAGGTCTGGCTGGTTGACGTGGGCTCCTCTGCTGTGTGAGGCCAGGTCATAGAGTGGTGATCTAGCTGCTCCTGCAGCCTGTCCTCTGTTCTCTTTCTCTCCTACAGCTCCTCTCTAGTGTGGTCAGCTCCTTATTACTGCTCTGCCTGTCTTTTTGGAGCTCTCTCACCTCCTTTGGTAGATCAGCCAGCTCTCTCTTGAGTCCGTCTCTCTCTTGCTAAACCTCTTTCAGCTGTGTTGCAAGGCTGCTGTCCACACCTTGGTTAGGAGCTCCTCTAAGGTGTGGTTGTCTGGTTGCTGTTTGCTCACGCTCTCCCTTAGTAGGACCACCTCCCCCTCTAGTTTGGTGAACTCATCCCTCATGGCAGCCATGGTGGTGAGGAGGGCCTGAGCCTGCTCTGCACTGAGGGGGTCGCTCTCCTCCTGGGGCGTGTCCTCCACTATGGTGGGAAGAGAGGTGCTGGATGTGCCTTTTTGGGTGAGGATGGTGCTGGTGGTGTCCTTCTCTCTCTCCGCTCTCTCCTTAATGGTCTGAAAGTCTGTTTCAAACAGCCTAAGATTACCTTGCACCATGACAATCCCAGTCTTGTAGAGGTTGATTGTTATCATGGTGCTGTCAGGGTTGTCTGTCTCTTTGACTTTCAGCTTCCACCCATTACAGATTCCCTCTGTCTTTATGGATGGGTAGTGAGAGCAGACTGCTGAGCGCCAAGCATTTGGCTGGTCAGTGAGAAAGATGAGATTACTCACATCACCGTTTTTGTAGAGGTCTGCGAAAAGGGTTTCCGGCCTCACCTTTAGTAGTTTCTGTTTAAAAGCTTTCCTCGTGTCATTTTTGGCCTCTGGAGGGTAGAGAATGGACTCAGCGCTGAGGGGGAGTGGGGACATGGTGCCTGTGGGCTCTGCTACAACTGCTACTGTTGCCCTGTTGCCATAGCAACCGGTTTGTTTGTCTGCTGCTGTTGCTAGCTAGCTTCAATTTAGTTCAAAAACCATCAAAAAGAGTGACAAATCTTTACACAAAAAAAACAGTAGATATGTTTAAAGTTAGAGTCCATGCTCCTTTTTAGTTTACGCACTCAGTTTGGTTGTTTGATGTAGTTGTATTAACTCACCTTGCTAGGTTCGTTCTAGCTCGATTTTTCCGGCTAGCTTGTTAGTCTGCTGGCTAGGGTTTTGTTGTGTAGCTAGCTAGAGTCAAAACTTCTTAACCTGAGGCGCAAAGTTACTTATTTTTTTCTATTCTGATTGAATAGAGTTGTTGTTTATCACTTCGTGTCTGGAATTATTTTTCAATTCGAGTGTTTATCTCATTCTAAAAACAAAAAAAAGATGAAATACATCAGGAGCTCATGTTGAGCATGTCTCTCTCTCTCCGGTATCTCTATCTACTATGGGACTCCCAATCATGGCTGGATGTGATGCAGCCTGGATTCGAATCAGGGACTGCAGTGACGCCTCTTGCACTGAGATGCAGTGCCTTAGACCGATGCACCACTCGGGAGCTGTTCAGCCAGGTCACCCGTGATACAAGTCAGTATTCGATGTCCATCCATGTCTGAGGATGTTGGGAGATGACGTGGAAACCGGCCACTAGGGGCAACGGTGAGCGCTGTTATCTTCAAGTAGGTTTATGTTTTTCTAGGGTGTTGTGGACGGGGATGGCCCAAGGTGGCAAGGTCAAATTCAGCGATAGAAAGTTGTTTTTGATATTTTTGTTTTAAAGCCTTAACCCTTACCTTAACCATTCTGAGTTAATGCCTAACCTTAACCATTCTGAGTTAATGCCGGACCTTAAGAATTTGGAGTTAATGCCTAAACCTTAATTGGTTAATGCCGACGTGAGTAAGATATTTAAGTGTGTTAACCCTCGCAAGGCTGGCAGCCCAGACGGCATTCCTAGCCTTGTCCTCAGAGCATGTGCAGACCAGCTGGCTGGAGTGTTTACAGACATCTTCAATCTCTCCCTATCCCAGTCTGATGTCCCCACATGCTTCAAGATGGCCACCATTGTTCCTGTACATAAGAAAGCCAATGTAACTGAACTAAATGACTATTGCCTCGTAGCACTCACTTCTGTCATCATGAAATGCTTTGAGAAACTAGTTAAGGATCATATCACCTCCACCCTACCTGTCACCCTAGACCCACTCCACTTTGCATACCTCCCCAATATATCGCCATCGCACTGCACACTGCCCACTGCCCACTGCCCACTGCACACTGCCCACTGCCATATCCCATCTGGACAAGAGGAATACCTACAGTGTATTCAGAAAGTATTACATTTTTCCACATTTTGTTACTTTACAACCTTGTTCTATACTGACAAAGAGAAAACAGGTCTTTAAGTATTCAGACACTTTGTTATGAGACTCAAAATTGATCTCAGGTGCATCTTGTTTCCATTGATCATCCTTGAGATGATTCTACAACTTGATTGGAATCCACCTGTGGTAAATTCAATTGATTGGACATGATTTGGAAAGGCACACACCTGTCTATATGAGGTCCCACAGTTGACAGTGCATGTCAGAGCAAAAACAATGTCACGAGGTCAAAGGAATTGTCCGTAGAGCTCCGAGACAGGATTGTGTCGAGGCACAGATCTGGAGACAAGTACCAAAAAAATTCTGCAGCATTGAAGGTCCCCAAGAACACAGTGGCCTCCATCATTCTTAAGTGGAAGAAGTTTGGAACCATCAAGACTCTTCTTAGTGCTGGCCTCCTGGCCAAACTGAGCAATCGGGGGAGAAGGGCCTTTCTTAGGGAGTTGACCAAGAACCAAATGTTCACTCTGAAAGAGCTCCAGAGTTCCTCTGTGGAGATGGGAGAACCTTCCAGAATGACAAATATCTCAGCAGCACTCCACCACTTAGGCCTTTATGGTAGAGTGGCCGAACGCAACCCATTCCTCAGTAAAAGGTACATGACAAACCGCTTGGAGTTTCCCAAAAGGCGACTAAAGAACTCTCAGACAATGAGAAACAAGATTATCTGGTCTGATGAAACCAATATTGAACTCTTTGGACTGAACGCCAAGCGTCACATCTGGAGGAAACCCGACAGCATCCCTACGGTGAAGCATGGTGGTGGCAGCATCATGCTGTGGGGATGGTGGGGATTTTCAGTGGCAGGTACTGGGAGACAGGATCGAGGGAAAGATGAAGATTTCACTAGACCCGCAATAACATCTGATAAACATGTGATTTGATTTAACCTTAAACACTTTGAAATTTGACATTTGGAACAGCTTCGAAATTTGACGTTTGAGAATAATGGATGAACGTGTAATTCATATGTGAGACTGTGCGAGCTGGTAGACCATGCTAACAGTGGACTGTGGTTGAGTTCCTCTAACAGTCTCCATGGAGTTGGCCCTCCCAGTGCTTAGGCTGTGGAGCTGGCCCTCTCTCTATGTAGCTAATGAGGTGGTTGAGTTAGCTAAGGGATGGCTAAGGCCTTCACACCCCTCTGAAAAGTGTGAACCTCCCCCAGGGCACCAGCACCTCTCCTACAGCCAGACACTCATTATCCCCAGGAACCACAGACCCACTCAGGCCCAGGAACAGGGCCTGGTCTAGGGGGAGACATACCTACTAACATTGGGTAGACTGGCGCTCCATGCCATGGCGCCATGACGACGACACAATCACCCACAGACCCTCGAGTCATTACAATAGTACGAGTTGATATTCATGTAATAATAAGTAAATCCTGATGACCATATCCACAAATTGAGGAAAACCAACCTTCTTTCGCATTTACCCCCATTGTAAAAGAGCCAACTTCGTTGTCAATTTTTTGTTATACTGAAATAACAAAACAATGTCAAAAAGCAGTGGTGTTGTTCATTATACCTTCACAAAGTATTCATCCCGCTAGACTTACTCCACATTGTCTTACAGCCTGAATTCTAAATGGATTTAATTTTAAAAAATCTCACCCATTTACACACAATACACCATAATGACAAAGTGAAAACATGTTTTTAGAAATGTTTGCTAATTTATAGAAAATTAAATACAGAAATATCTCATTTACATAAGTATTCACACCCTATCAAGGCACAAGGCGAGACCCAGATGCAGACACAGGAGGCAGATGGTTGGAGTCTTACAATGTTATTAATACAAAAAATAGGTAGGCAAGAGAATAGTCGTGTACAGGCCAAAGGTCAAAACCAGTTCAGAGTCCGATGGGTACTGAAGGGCAGGCAGATTCAAGGTCAGGGCAGGCAGGACGATCAGGCAGGTGGGAAAGTAGTCCAGAGTCAGGCAGTGGTCAAAACCGGGAAGACTAGCAAAAGAGAATAGAAAAAGATTATGGGGGAAAACACGCTGGTTGACTTGACTAAACATACAAGACGAACTGGCACAGAGAGACAGGAAACACAGGGATAAATACACTGGGGAAAATAAGCGACACCTGGAGGGGGTGGAGACAATCACAGGGACAGGTGAAACAGATCAGGGCGTGACACACCCCTGAGTCAATGCTTTGTAGAAGCACCTTTGGCAGTGATTACAGCTGTGAGTCATTCTGGGTAAGTCTCTAAGAGCTTTCCACACCTGGATTGTGCAACATTTGCCCAATATTATTTTTAAAATTCAGAAAAGCTCATTCAAATGTGTTGTTGATCATTGCTAGACAACCATTTTCAGGTCTTGCCATAGATTCTCGGCCACTAAGGAACATTTACTGTCTTCTTGGTAAGCAACTCCAGTGTAGATTTGGCCTTGTGTTTTTCGTTATTGACCTGCTGAAAGGTGAATTAATCTCCCAGTGTCTGGTGGAAAGCAGATTGAACCAGGTTTTCCTCTAGGATTTTGCCTGTGCTAAGCTTCATTACATTTATTTATTTGAAAAACTCCCCAGTCCTTAACGATTACAAGGATACCCATAACATGATTAGCACGTAAATTAGCACGTTATTTACAGTCACAACTTGTAGACTTGTTTACGTGCTGCTGTGTGTTTTGTTGCTAACCTTACTTTGCTACCTGCCAACTTTACGGTTTTTACTTTTTAATTACCGTTTATATTTTTAGTTTTTCCCTCGTTCAACTTTTTTTCATTCAACTTTTTCACTCCGGACGCTATATCTGGACGTGGTTCGTCAGGACCTCCACCAGCCGAAGCTAAGTAGTAACATTAATATGATGCCTTCTAATTGCAGTCACTGTACTCATAATATACAGGAGAACGATCACCTTACGGCAAGGATAGCTGTGCTGCAAGCCCAGCTTCAGACGCAATCGTTAGGCAAGGGTAATTTAAGTTTAGGAAAGAATGAAACAGCGTCTGTGCCAAGTACAGATAGTAGTACAAATCCCCTCGCACAGTCCCCGCAGCCGGACAACTTTCTCATGGCTTCTGGAAGGAAATGCTGTAGGAATGTTCAACCGGTGTCCCTCATTCAGCCGACAGAAACTTTCAAACGGTTCTCCCCATTAAGCAGCGAGTCGGAGTCAGAGGCCGAGCCTGCTCTGGTCTCTACCTCTCCCGTTACGGGTTCTGAGACGCCAAAGCCTCGCACCATTAGCTCTGACAAATTGAAAACCCTAGTCATTGGCGACTCCATTACCCGCAGTATTAGACTTAAAACGAATCATCCAGCGATCATACACAGTTTACCAGGGGGCAGGGCTACCGACGTTAAGGCTAATCTGAACATGGTGCTGGCTAAAGCTAAAACTGGCGAGTGTAGAGAGTATAGGGATATTGTTATCCACGTCGGCACCAACGATGTTAGGATAAAACAGTCAGAGGTCACCAAGCGCAACAGAGCTTCAGTGTGTAAATCAGCTAGAAAGATGTGTCGGCATCGAGTAATTGTCTCTGGCCCCCTCCCAGTTAGGGGGAGTGATGAGCTCTACAGCAGAGTCTCACAACTCAATCGCTGGTTGAAAACTGTTTTCTGCCCCTCCCAAAATATAGAATTTGTAGATAATTGGCCCTCTTTCTGGGACTCACCCACAAACAGGACCAAGCCTGGCCTGTTGAGGAGTGACAGACTCCATCCTAGCTGGAGGGGTGCTCTCATCTTATCTACGAACATAGACAGGGCTCTAACTCCCCTGTCTCCACAATGAGATAGGGTGCAGGCCAGGCAGCAGGCTGTTAGCCAGCCTGCCAGCTTTTGACTGGTACTGTACGTGTAGCCTACTTGGACACTGGGTCCCAATTATCTGTAAGGTGCCTCAGTCGAGCAGTGAATTTCAAACACAGATTCAACCACAGACGAGGGAGGCACCTACGGAAACTGCACTTTTTTTAATGTTGATCTAACCATCATGGTTCTCTTTTATAAATTATTAATTGAGAGCATTCTGTCCTACTTCTTGACCTGCTGGTTTGGGAATATCAAGGTTGCACAGAAAAATAGGTTGGGCAAGATGGTCAGGACTTGTGGAGAAATCATGGGGCAGCAACAGCAAGACCTGTCATCTCTCTACCTGGGCAGAGCCCTCCATCTCTCTACCTGGGCAGAGCCCTCCATCTCTCTACCTGGGCAGAGCCCTCCATCTCTCTACCTGGGCAGAGCCCTCCATCTCTCTACCTGGGCAGAGCCCTCCATCTCTCTACCTGGGCAGAGCCCTCCATCTTTCTCTACCTGGGCAGAGCCCTCCATCTTTCTCTACCTGGGCAGAGCCCTCCATCTTTCTCTACCTGGGCAGAGCCCTCCATCTTTCTCTACCTGGGCAGAGCCCTCCATCTTTCTCTACCTGGGCAGAGCCCTCCATCTTTCTCTACCTGGGCAGAGCCCTCCATCTCTCTCTACCTGGGCAGAGCCCTCCATCTCTCTCTACCTGGGCAGAGCCCTCCATCTCTCTCTAGAATAAAATAGCGGTTGACTCTTCCCATCCACTCCACCCTGAATTCCAGCTCCTTCCCTCTGGATGCAGGTACAGACTACCTAAGGTTAAAAAAAATATGGCCAAGTACTCTTTTATTCCGAATGCAACTCTGCAACTTAACTTGTTGGACTAATTGTACTTAGCACGTGCAGTATGTCATTGTACATAACTTCTTATGGCTGAAGGGGCAGTATTGAGTTGCTTGGATGAAAGGTGCCCATATCAAACGGCCTGCTCCTCAGTCATAGTTCCTAATATTTGCATATTATTATTAGTATTGGATAGAAAACACTCTAAAGTTTCTAAAACTGTTTGAATTATGTCTGTGAGATTAACAGAACTCATATTGGCAGGCAAAATCCTGAGTTGAAATCAAAACAGGAAGTCAGAAATCTGAGCCTGTATGTATTCACCAGAGTCCCTTAAGAAATCCACTTGAGTTATGAATGATGTTGCACTGCCTAGGGGTTCCACTAGATGTCAACCATCAATAGAAATTATAATGAGACTTCTATGATGTTGTGGGAGAGAATGATAGCAGAATCAGTCAGGTGTCCATCAAGCAGCCATTTTCTGATCATGCTTTTTTTTCATGGAAGTCACCTACGTTCCATTGCTCACGCAGACAAGAACGAATACTCCGGTTGGAACTTTATTGAAGCTATATGTTAAAAACATCCTAATGATTGATTCAGTACTTAGTTTGAAATGTTTCTTCGACCGGTAATATCACATTTTGAAGTTTTTGTCCGATATAAAGCTGACCAGAATTAGCGTTTGGACATGTTTACCAAACGCGCTAACAATTGGACATAAATAACAGATTTTTTTCGAACAAAACAAACATTTATTGTGGACCTGGGATTCCTGGTGTGCTTTCTGATGTAGATCATCAAAGGTAAGGGAATATTTATCATGTATTTTCTTGTTTATGGTGACGCCATCTTTGCAGCTGTGGTATGTTACTTTTGAGCGCCGTCTCAGATTATAGCGTGCATTTCTTTTTCCGTAAAGTTTTTTTGAAATCTGACACAGCGGTTGCATTAAGGTGAGGTATATCTATAATTCAATGTGTATAACTTGTATTATCATCTATATTTATGATGGGTATTTCTGTTGAATCGATGGGCTATGCAAAGTCACTTGATGTTTTTGCAACTAGTGAATCTAGTCGCCTCAATGTAATCTCAGATTCTTTGATATAAATATGAATTTAATCAAACAAAACATGCATGTATTGTGTAACATGAAGTCCTATGAGTGTCATCTGATGAAAATAATCGAAGGTTAGTGATTAATTTTATCTCTATTCTGGTTTTTGTGAAGCTATCTATAGCTGGAAAAAATGGCTATGCTTATTGTGGTTTTGTGGTGACCTAACAATTGTTTGTAGTGCTTTCGCTGAAAAGCCTATTTGAAATCGGACACTTTGGTGGGATTAACAACAAGATTACCTTTAAAATGATATAAGACACATGAATGTCTGAGGAATTTTAATTATGAGATTTCTGTTTTTTGAATTTGGCGCCCTGCACTTCGACTGGCTGTTGTCATATCGGTCCCGTTACCGGGACTTCAGCCATAAGAAGTTTTAACCTGCCTATTTATTTTTTATATGTGATATGTTTTATGACAGCTACAAGATGAATTGCCACTCTGAGGACATGAATGTTTTCTGAATATGAATCTGTATATAAAAAAAAGCCTTTGAGCATGGTGAAGTTATTAATTAGAGTTTAGATTGTGTATCAATACATCCAGTCACTACAAAGATACAGGCGTCCTTCCTAACTCAGTTGCCGGAGAGGAAAGAAATGGCTCAGGGAGTTCACTATGAGGCCAATGGTGACTTTAAAACAGTTAGAGTTTAATGGCTGTGATAGGACAGGATGGATCAACAACATTGTAGTTACTGCACAAAACGAACTTAATTGACAGAGTGAAAAGAAAGAAGCCTGTAAAGAATAGAAATATTCCAAAACATGCTTCCTGTTTGCAACAAGGCACTAAAGTAACACTGCAAAAAATGTGGCAAAGTAATTAGCTTTTTGTCTTGAAGTGTTACGTTTGGGGCAAATCCAATACAACACATTACTGAGTACCACTCTCCATATTTCCAAGCATAGCGGTGGCTGTATCATCAATCAAGTTCCAATCAACTTTATTTATAAAGCCCTTCTTACATCAGCTGATGTCTCTGCCCGGGTCTCTGCCCAGGTAGAGAGATGACAGGTCTTGCTGTTGCTGCCCCATGATTTCTCCACAAGTCCTGACCATCTTGCCCAACCTATATTATAATTCAGAAATGTTCACAAGTTGTTCACTGTTTTCACAAGAAACAGACTGACACACATTTTCTGTTTTGACTGAGTTGTGCAACCTTGATATTCCCAAACCAGCAGGTCAAGAAGTAGGACAGAATGCTCTCAATTAATAATTTATAAAAGAGAACCATGATGGTTAGATCAACATTAAAAAAAGTGCAGTTTCCGTAGGTGCCTCCCTCGTCTGTGGTTGAATCTGTGTTTGAAATTCACTGCTCGACTGAGGCACCTTACAGATAATTGGGACCCAGTGTCCAAGTAGGCTACACGTACAGTACCAGTCAAATGTTTGGATGCACATACTCATTCCAGGGTTTTTCTTTATTTTTACTATTTTCTACATTGTAGAATAATATTGAAGATATCAAAACTATGAAATAACACATATGGAATCATGTAGTAACCCAAAAAATATATATATTTTAGATTCTTCAAAGTTAGCCACCCTTTGCCTTGATGACCGCTTTGCACACTCTCGGCATTCTCAGTCACTCACACACGTGGCCGCTAGCACTGGGCTGCTAGCACTGGGCTGCTAGCACTGTCAGGAAAAGGAGGGAAGCCTAACAATATGATGTTTTTCTAAGTAGTGTAAAGGCTTGGGAGAAGGCAATATTGAAAAGTCATCTTTAGACATGTTATACTTTTCGTAGTTTTGTAATTGACTAAAACAAATGAGAAAATTGCGTTTGAAAAAGTTAACGTTTTTTGCTGTGAGTCAGCGGGGTAACCTAGGTAACCACAGGTTGTTTTCTCCACAGGCAGGCAGGGCCGCGATGTTCTATCTAATAACGACTGGGACTACCCTACGTGGGAGCATTGTAGGCCGTAGGTCGGGATTTTTCAGCTGGTTACATGTACATTGAACAACACAGCTGCTTTTCTGAAAGTTTTGTTATTTCTGTGTAGCAAAAAAATGGGGGTCAATGGGAAATAATTTTAGTTTTCCTCAATTTGTGGGATTGCAGTCGCTACAGTTTTAACTGAGAAAATATCCCTTTTGGTTAAATTGTTCCATTTATGTACGTCTTGCAATGCAATCATCTCCTTGGTTGTGACCTAATGTTAATGGTCTACTTGACTAGAGTTGGTTGTTGGTTATTTTATCATGTTACTATTTTATTTTTATCTCTTCGTACATTTTATAATTTTTTAATTGCATTGTTGGGAAAGAGCTCGTAAATAAGCATTGCACGGTAAAATCTACACTTGTTGTATTCGGCGCATATGACAAATACCATTTGATTTTATTTTCAGTGCATTGATACAAATACACTGGTTGATTAGCCACTTGTAAGAAGTCGTGTAGATGCTGTAAAAATGACTAACCCACAGTGGGGTTAGTAACCACTGTGTAATGAATCACAGCGACCCAACTCTCACACGTTAACCACAGGAAATGCCACTAACGATCCCCCAGACATTAGAGAAATGTTTTTTTTCTTTCACACAAAATGTTAAACACTAATCATCAAGTTGGCACAAGCAATTAAATGTGTTATAGGGCCACAGCGCAGGGAGATTTTAATTGTAGGGGGAAGGTTGTCATTTCAAAAACAGAGGGAAAAACAGATAAATAAGAAAAGAGAGAGAGAGAGAGAAAATAAACTTGCTAGTAATAAAAAGTTCTTATAAAGTTTTATATTGCCTTATAAGCATTCATAAAACCTTATGAAACTTCATAATGAAGCAATAAGATGTGGTTGTCATACCTTGCTACCTTAAGATAAATGCACAAACTCTAAGTCGCTCTGGGGAAGACTAGCATACATCTAGTGTACATCTAGCATCCATCTACAGTAGCATACATCTAGTGTACATCTAGCATCCATCTACAGTAGCATACATCTAGTGTACATCTAGCATCCATCTACAGTAGCATACATCTAGCGTACATCTAGTGTACACGTACAGCAGCATACATCTAGCATACATCTAGCATCCATCTACAGTAGCATACATCTAGTGTACATCTAGTGTACATCTAGCATCCATCTACAGTAGCATACATCTAGTGTACATCTAGCATACATCTACAGTAGCATACATCTAGTGTACACGTACAGCAGCATACATCTAGCGTACATCTAGCATACATCTACAGCAGCATACATGTATTGTACATCTAGCGTACATCTTGCATACGTCTAGCATCCATCTACAGTAGCATACATCTAGCATACAGCTACAGTAGCATACATCTACAGTAGCATACATCTAGTGTACATCTAGCATCCATCTACAGTAGCATACATCTACAGTAGCATACATCTAGTGTACATCTAGCATCCATCTACAGTAGCATACATCTAGCATACAGCTACAGTAGCATACATCTACAGTAGCATACATCTAGCGTACATCTAGTGTAACAGTATAACTTTAAACCGTCCCCTCGCCCCGACACGGGCGCGAACCAGGGACCCTCTGCACACATCAACAACAGTCACCCACGAAGCATCGTTACCCATTGCTCCACAAAAGCCACGGCCATTGCAGAGCAAGGGGCAACACTACATCTAGGTTTCAGAGCAAGTGACGTAACTGATTGAAACGCTACTAGCGCGTACCCGCTAACTAGCTAGCCATTTCACATCCGTTACACTCACCCCCCTTTCAACCTCCTCCTTTTCCGCAGCAACCAGTGATCCGGGTCAACAGCATCAATGTAACAGTATAACTTTAGACCGTCCCCTCGCCCCGACCCGGGCGCGAACCAGGGACCCTCTGCACACATCAACAACAGTCACCCACGAAGCATCGTTACCCATTGCTCCACAAAAGCCACGGCCATTGCAGAGCAAGGGGCAACACTACATCTAGGTTTCAGAGCAAGTGACGTAACTGATTGAAACGCTACTAGCGCGTACCCGCTAACTAGCTAGCCATTTCACATCCGTTACACTAGCATACATCTACAGTAGCATACATCTAGTGTACATCTAGCATACATCTACAGTAGCATACATCTAGCATACATCTACAGTAGCATACATCTACAGTAGCATACATCTACAGTAGCATACATCTAGCATACATCTACAGTAGCATACATCTAGCATACATCTACAGTAGCATACATCTAGCATACATCTACAGTAGCATACATCTAGCATACATCTACAGTAGCATACATCTAGCATACATCTACAGTAGCATACATCTAGCATACATCTACAGTAGCATACATCTACAGTAGCATACATCTACAGTAGCATACATCTAGCATACATCTACAGTAGCATACATCTAGCATACATCTACAGTAGCATACATCTAGCATACATCTACAGTAGCATACATCTAGCATACATCTAGAGTAGCATACATCTACAGTAGCATACATCTACAGTAGCATACATCTACAGTAGCATACATCTAGCATACATCTACAGTAGCATACATCTACAGTAGCACACATCTACAGTAGCATACATCTAGCATACATCTAGCATACATCTGCGTCCCCTCTGACTTCAAAATGGCTCCAGTTGCTCCCCTCAAGAAACCAACACTCGACTCATCTGACGTCAAAAACTATAGACCTGTATCCCTTCTTTCTTTTTCTTTACAAAACATTTGTGCGTGCTGTATCTGATCAACTCTCTCGTTATCTCTCTCAGAACAATCTTCTTGACCCTAACCAGTCAGGCTTCAAGACTGGGTCACTCAACCGAGACTGCTCTTCTCTGTGTCACGGAGGATCTATGCACTGCCAAAGCTGACTCTCTCCTCGTTACCCACATACTCTCACTACTGGTGTCCCCCAGGGCTCAGTTCTAGGCCCTCTCCTCTTCTCTCATACACCAAGTGACTCGGCTCCGTCATATCCTCACATGGTCTCTCCTATCATTGCTATGCGGATGACACTCAACTATTTTTCTCCTTCCCCCCTTCTGACACCCAGATGGCAACACCCATGTCTGTGTGCCTGGCAGATATCTCAACTTTGATGTCGGCCCACCACCTCAAGCTCAACCTCGACAAGACAGAACTGTTCTTCCTCCTGGGGAAGGCCTGCCTGCTCAAAGACCTCTACATCACGGTTGACATCTCCATTGTGTTGCCCTCCCAGAATGCAAAGAACCTTGGCGTGACCCTGGACAACACCCTGTCGTTCATATCAAAGCAATGACTCGCTGCTGCAGGTTCATGCTCAACATATGTAGAGTACGACCCTACCTCACACAGGAAGTGGCGCAGGTCCTAATCCAGGCACTTGTCCTCTCACGTCTGTTTGGCTGGGCTCCCCGCTGGTGCCCTGCAACTTATCCAGAACGCAGCTGCCCGCCTGGTTTTCGACCTTGCCAAGTTCTCTCATGTCACCCTGCTCTTCCACACACTGGCTTCCAGTTTAACCAGACATCCACTACAAGACCCTGGTGCTTACCTACACCAGCTTATGTACTAGACCCCCCACCTCCCCTTCTAGCTTTGACTACTGACAACTACGTTATTGAGGGGAAATGTACTTTCTATGCTTGTGATATGTGGCTGTCCCACCTAAGATGAATCCACTAGCTGTAAATCGCTCTGGATAAGAGCATCTGCTAAATGTATATAGGATGGAATACAAATGAGACCACTAAGCTTGTTGGAGTTCTCACATTGAAGATCACTAAGCATGTTGGAGGTATCTCACGTTGAAGATCACTAAGCATGTTGGAGTTCTCACATTGAAGATCACTAAGCATGTTGGAGTTCTCACATTGAAGATCACTAAGCATGTTGGAGTTCTCACATTGAAGATCACTAAGCATGTTGGAGTTCTCACATTGAAGATCACTAAGCATGTTGGAGTTCTCACGTTGAAGATCACTAAGCATGTTGGAGGTATCTCACGTTGAAGGTATCTCACGTGAAGTCAAAGGGATACAACAGCTCCCCCACCGTTTCCGACCACATACATACATACATACACACACACACACATACACATATGCACACACACACACACAAAGTCATTAGCATGCATTCTATTTCTCCTAACTGGAGTGTAATGCTCAGGTCCTTCATTTGGATAAGAGAAGAAAGAGAGGAGGAGGGGGGAAAGGAGGGAGGGAGGGAGGCGGAAAGAGGAAGGGGGAAAGAGGGAGAGGCCGGGATACCAGGTCTACGTTGGTCTATGCTGCCTGTGGCAGTTAATGAGGTCCTCAGTGTTTTTCCCACACACACATACAAACTCAGACACACACACAGGAAGGGGTTTCCGACAACCTGGGAACTCGTTAGGAAGCATCTTAGTTTAAACTATCATCCTCCCTCTTTTTTTTATACAACACCTTCCCTACCTCCCTCCTCTCCTCTCCCCACCTCCCTCCTCCTTTCCTCTCCCTACCACCCTTCTCTCCCTACCTGCCTTCTCCTCTTCTCTCCCTACCTGCCTTCTCCCTCTCCTTACCGCCCTCCTCCTCTCTCTACCTGCCCTCTCCTCTCCTTACCTCCACCCCTCCTCCTTTCCTCTCTCTACCTCCCTCCTCTCCTCTCCCTACCTCTCTCCTCTCCCTCCGTCCCTCCTTCTCTCCACCACTCCCTCCGTCCCTCCTCCTCTCCTTTCCACTCCCTCCATCCCTCCTCTTCTCCCTCCATCCCTCCTCCTCCTCTCCTCTCGTTCTCTCCTTTCCCTCCTCTCCAGTTATTCAGAACAGTGTTTTTTATTGAAACCCCCCTGCAGTAGGCATCAGGTGAGGAGTCCCCTGGGGAGAGAGATCCATAACCAGACGTCTGGTATGAAAAGGTTCACAGTACTGACTGGAGAGGAGAGGGAATACATTGTTTTCAATTTTACTATTCCCAAGTGAAGTCTCGCCACCATGGTTCTGTATGTCATCTGTTACTTGTATACTTGTATTGCTTTAGGCTGGAAACAGTTGTTGGGAGAGATAAGTGGCTGAGTAGGAAGGGAGTAGACAAACCTGATGAGTGGCTGAGTAGGAAGGGAGTGGACAAACCTGATGAGTGTTGTACACACACACACACACACACACACACACACACACACACACACACACACACACACACACACACACACACACACACACACACACTGGTGTAAGGCTCTTTAACCAGTAGCACAATACCATTGTTTGATGGAAGGTCGGCATGCAATTTGAAAAGCTCTTTACACATGGCATGACCACTATGCTGTAATGTCTCTTTACACATGGCATGACCACTATGCTGTAATGTCTCTTTACACATGGCATGACCACTATGCTATAATGTCTCTTTACACATGACATGACCACTATGCTGTAATGTCTCTTTACACATGGCATGATCACTATGCTGTAATGTCTCTTTACACATGGCATGACCACTATGCTGTAATGTCTCTTTACACATGGCATGACCACTATGCTATAATGTCTCTTTACACATGACATGACCACTATGCTGTAATGTCTCTTTACACATGACATGACCACTATGCTATAATGTCTCTTTACACATGATCACTATGCTGTAATGTCTCTTTACACATGACATGACCACTATGCTATAATGTCTCTTTACACATGGCATGATCACTATGCTGTAATGTCTCTTTACACATGGCATGACCACTATGCTGTAATGTCTCTTTACACATGGCATGACCACTATGCTATAATGTCTCTTTACACATGACATGACCACTATGCTATAATGTCTCTTTACACATGATCACTATGCTGTAATGTCTCTTTACACATGGCATGACCACTATGCTATAATGTCTCTTTACACATGACATGACCACTATGCTGTAATGTCTCTTTACACATGGAATGATCACTATGCTGTAATGTCTCTTTACACATGGCATGACCACTATGCTGTAATGTCTCTTTACACATGGCATGACCACTATGCTATAATGTCTCTTTACACATGACATGACCACTATGCTGTAATGTCTCTTTACACATGACATGACCACTATGCTATAATGTCTCTTTACACATGATCACTATGCTGTAATGTCTCTTTACACATGACATGACCACTATGCTATAATGTCTCTTTACACATGGCATGATCACTATGCTGTAATGTCTCTTTACACATGGCATGACCACTATGCTGTAATGTCTCTTTACACATGGCATGACCACTATGCTGTAATGTCTCTTTACACATGGCATGACCACTATGCTATAATGTCTCTTTACACATGACATGACCACTATGCTGTAATGTCTCTTTACACATGACATGACCACTATGCTATAATGTCTCTTTACACATGACCACTATGCTGTAATGTCTCTTTACACATGACATGACCACTATGCTATAATGTCTCTTTACACATGACCACTATGCTGTAATGTCTCTTTACACATGATCACTATGCTGTAATGTCTCTTTACACATGGCATGACCACTATGCTATAATGTCTCTTTACACATGGCATGACCACTATGCTGTAATGTCTCTTTACACATGGCATGACCACTATGCTGTAATGTCTCTTTACACATGACCACTATGCTGTAATGTCTCTTTACACATGACCACTATGCTCTAATGTCTCTTTACACATGACATGACCACTATGCTGTAATGTCTCTTTACACATGACATGACCACTATGCTGTAATGTCTCTTTACACATGACATGACCACTATGCTGTAATGTCTCTTTACACATGACATGACCACTATGCTGTAATGTCTCTTTACACATGACCACTATGCTGTAATGTCTCTTTACACATGGCATGATCACTATGCTATAATGTCTCTTTACACATGGCATGACCACTATGCTATAATGTCTCTTTACACATGACATGACCACTATGCTGTAATGTCTCTTTACACATGACATGACCACTATGCTGTAATGTCTCTTTACACATGACATGACCACTATGCTGTAATGTCTCTTTACACATGACATGACCACTATGCTGTAATGTCTCTTTACACATGGCATGACCACTATGCTATAATGTCTCTTTACACATGACATGACCACTATGCTGTAATGTCTCTTTACACATGACATGACCACTCTGCTGTAATGTCTCTTTACACATGACATGACCACTATGCTGTAATGTCTCTTTACACATGACATGACCACTATGCTGTAATGTCTCTTTAGACATGACCACTATGCTGTAATGTCTCTTTACACATGACCACTATGCTGTAATGTCTCTTTACACATGACATGACCACTATGCTGTAATGTCTCTTTACACATGACATGACCACTATGCTGTAATGTCTCTTTACACATGACATGACCACTATAATGTAATGTCTCTTTACACATGACATGACCACTATGCTGTAATGTCTCTTTACACATGACATGACCACTATGCTCTAATGTCTCTTTACACATGGCATGACCACTATGCTGTAATGTCTCTTTACACATGACATGACCACTATGCTCTAATGTCTCTTTACACATGACCACTATGCTGTAATGTCTCTTTACACATGACATGACCACTATGCTGTAATGTCTCTTTACACATGACATGACCACTATGCTGTAATGTCTCTTTACACATGGCATGACCACTATGCTCTAATGTCTCTTTACACATGACATGACCACTATGCTGTAATGTCTCTTTACACATGGCATGACCACTATGCTCTAATGTCTCTTTACACATGACCACTATGCTCTAATGTCTCTTTACACATGACCACTATGCTGTAATGTCTCTTTACACATGGCATGACCACTATGCTGTAATGTCTCTTTACACATGGCATGACCACTATGCTCTAATGTCTCTTTACACATGACATGACCACTATGCTCTAATGTCTCTTTACACATGACATGACCACTATGCTCTAATGTCTCTTTACACATGACATGACCACTATGCTCTAATGTCTCTTTACACATGACATGACCACTATGCTCTAATGTCTCTTTACACATGGCATGATCACTATGCTGTAATGTCTCTTTACACATGGCATGACCACTATGCTGTAATGTCTCTTTACACATGGCATGACCACTATGCTATAATGTCTCTTTACACATGGCATGACCACTATGCTGTAATGTCTCTTTACATATGACATGACCACTATGCTCTAATGTCTCTTTACACATGGCATGATCACTATGCTATAATGTCTCTTTACACATGGCATGATCACTATGCTGTAATGTCTCTTTACACATGGCATGACCACTATGCTGTAATGTCTCTTTACACATGGCATGATCACTATGCTGTAATGTCTCTTTACACATGACATGACCACTATGCTCTAATGTCTCTTTACACATGACATGACCACTATGCTCTAATGTCTCTTTACACATGGCATGACCACTATGCTGTAATGTCTCTTTACACATGACATGACCACTATGCTGTAATGTCTCTTTACACATGGCATGACCACTATGCTATAATGTCTCTTTACACATGGCATGACCACTATGCTGTAATGTCTCTTTACACATGACATGACCACTATGCTCTAATGTCTCTTTACACATGGCATGACCACTATGCTGTAATGTCTCTTTACACATGGCATGACCACTATGCTGTAATGTCTCTTTACACATGGCATGACCACTATGCTGTAATGTCTCTTTACACATGACATGACCACTATGCTGTAATGTCTCTTTACACATGACATGACCACTTTGCTGTAATGTCTCTTTACACATGGCATGACCACTATGCTGTAATGTCTCTTTACACATGGCATGACCACTATGCTGTAATGTCTCTTTACACATGACATGACCACTCTGCTGTAATGTCTCTTTACACATGACCACTATGCTGTAATGTCTCTTTACACATGACCACTATGCTGTAATGTCTCTTTACACATGGCATGACCACTATGCTCTAATGTCTCTTTACACATGACATGACCACTATGCTGTAATGTCTCTTTACACATGGCATGACCACTATGCTCTAATGTCTCTTTACACATGACATGACCACTATGCTGTAATGTCTCTTTACACATGGCATGACCACTATGCTGTAATGTCTCTTTACACATGGCATGACCACTATGCTGTAATGTCTCTTTACACATGACATGACCACTATGCTGTAATGTCTCTTTACACATGACCACTATGCTGTAATGTCTCTTTACACATGACATGACCACTATGATGTAATGTCTCTTTACACATGACATGATCACTATGCTATAATGTCTCTTTACACATGGCATGACCACTATGCTGTAATGTCTCTTTACACATGACATGACCACTATGCTATAATGTCTCTTTACACATGACATGATCACTATGCTTTAATGTCTCTTTACACATGACATGACCACTATGCTGTAATGTCTCTTTACACATGACATGACCACTATGCTATAATGTCTCTTTACACATGACATGACCACTATGCTATAATGTCTCTTTACACATGACCACTATGCTATAATGTCTCTTTACACATGGCATGACCACTATGCTGTAATGTCTCTTTACACATGACATGATCACTATGCTATAATGTCTCTTTACACATGACATGACCACTATGCTGTAATGTCTCTTTACACATGACATGACCACTATGCTGTAATGTCTCTTTACACATGATCACTATGCTGTAATGTCTCTTTACACATGACATGACCACTATGCTGTAATGTCTCTTTACACATGACATGATCACTATGCTATAATGTCTCTTTACACATGGCATGACCACTATGCTGTAATGTCTCTTTACACATGACATGACCACTATGCTCTAATGTCTCTTTACACATGGCATGATCACTATGCTATAATGTCTCTTTACACATGGCATGATCTCTATGCTATAATGTCTCTTTACACATGGCATGACCACTATGCTGTAATGTCTCTTTACACATGGCATGATCACTATGCTCTAATGTCTCTTTACACATGACATGATCACTATGCTGTAATGTCTCTTTACACATGGCATGACCACTATGCTATAATGTCTCTTTACACATGGCATGATCACTATGCTGTAATGTCTCTTTACACATGACCACTATGCTGTAATGTCTCTTTACACATGGCATGATCACTATGCTATAATGTCTATTTACACATGGCATGACCACTATGCTGTAATGTCTCTTTACACATGGCATGATCACTATGCTGTAATGTCTCTTTACACATGACATGACCACTATGCTGTAATGTCTCTTTACACATGACATGACCACTATGCTATAATGTCTCTTTACACATGACATGACCACTATGCTCTAATGTCTCTTTACACATGGCATGACCACTATGCTGTAATGTCTCTTTACACATGGCATGACCACTATGATGTAATGTCTCTTTACACATGGCATGACCACTATGCTATAATGTCTCTTTACACATGACATGACCACTATGCTATAATGTCTCTTTACACATGGCATGACCACTATGCTATAATGTCTCTTTACACATGACATGACCACTATGCTATAATGTCTCTTTACACATGGCATGACCACTATGCTATAATGTCTCTTTACACATGACATGACCACTATGCTGTAATGTCTCTTTACACATGACATGACCACTATGCTGTAATGTCTCTTTACACATGACATGACCACTATGCTGTAATGTCTCTTTACACATGGCATGACCACTATGCTGTAATGTCTCTTTACACATGACATGACCACTATGCTCTAATGTCTCTTTACACATGGCATGACCACTATGCTGTAATGTCTCTTTACACATGACATGATCACTATGCTGTAATGTCTCTTTACACATGACATGATCACTATGCTATAATGTCTCTTTACACATGGCATGACCACTATGCTGTAATGTCTCTTTACACATGGCATGACCACTATGCTCTAATTTCTCTTTACACATGACATGACCACTATGCTATAATGTCTCTTTACACATGACATGACCACTATGCTATAATGTCTCTTTACACATGACATGACCACTCTGCTGTAATGTCTCTTTACACATGACATGACCACTCTGCTGTAATGTCTCTTTACACATGACATGACCACTCTGCTGTAATGTCTCTTTACACATGACATGATCACTATGCTGTAATGTCTCTTTACACATGACATGACCACTATGCTGTAATGAATACAACATACCAGATGACCACTATGCTGTAATGAATACAACATACCAGATGACCACTATGATGTAATGAATAGAACATACCAGATGACCACTATGCTGTAATGAATAGAACATACCAGATGACCACTATGCTGTAATGACTAGAACATACCAGATGACCACTATTATGTAATGAATAGAACATACCAGATGACCACTATGCTGTAATGAATAGAACATACCAGATGACCACTATGCTGTAATGAATAGAACATACCAGATGACCACTATGCTGTAATGAATAGAACATACCAGATGACCACTATGCTGTAATGAATAGAACATACCAGATGACCACTATGCTGTAATGAATAGAACGTACCAGATGACCACTATGATGTAATGAATAGAACATACCAGATGACCACTATGCTGTAATGAATAGAACATACCAGATGACCACTATGCTGTAATGAATAGAACATACCAGATGACCACTATGCTGTAATGAATAGAACATACCAGATGACCACTATGATGTAATGAATAGAACATACCAGATGACCACTATGCTGTAATGAATAGAACATACCAGATGACCACTATGATGTAATGAATAGAACATACCAGATGACCACTATGATGAAATGAATAGAACATACCAGATGACCACTATGCTGTAATGAATAGAACATACCAGATGACCACTATGCTGTAATGAATAGAACATACCAGATGACCACTATGCTGTAATGAATAGAACATACCAGATGACCACTATGATGTAATGAATAGAACATACCAGATGACCACTATGATGTAATGAATAGAACATACCAGATGACCACTATGATGTAATGAATAGAACATACCAGATGACCACCATGATGTAATGAATAGAACATACCAGATGACCACTATGATGTAATGAATAGAACATAGCAGATGACCACTATGCTGTAATGAATAGAACATACCAGATGACCACTATGCTGTAATGAATAGAACATACCAGATGACCACTATGCTGTAATGAATAGAACATACCAGATGACCACTATACTATAATGAATAGAACATACCAGATGACCACTATGCTGTAATGAATAGAACATACCAGATGACCACTATACTATAATGAATAGAACATACCAGATGACCACTATGCTGTAATGAATAGAACATACCAGATGACCACTATGATGTAATGAATAGAACATACCAGATGACCACTATGCTGTAATGAATAGAACATACCAGATGACCACTATGCTGTAATGAATAGAACATACCAGATGACCACTATGCTGTAATGAATAGAACATACCAGATGACCACTATGCTGTAATGAATAGAACATACCAGATGACCACTATGCTGTAATGAATAGAACATACCAGATGACCACTATGCTGTAATGAATAGAACATACCAGATGACCACTATGATGTAATGAATAGAACATACCAGATGACCACTATGATGTAATGAATAGAACATACCAGATGACCACTATGCTGTAATGAATAGAACATACCAGATGACCACTATGATGAAATGAATAGAACATACCAGATGACCACTATGCTGTAATGAATAGAACATACCAGATGACCACTATACTATAATGAATAGAACATACCAGATGACCACTATGCTGTAATGAATAGAACATACCAGATGACCACTATGATGAAATGAATAGAACATACCAGATGACCACTATACTATAATGAATAGAACATACCAGATGACCACTATGCTGTAATGAATAGAACGTACCAGATGACCACTATGATGTAATGAATAGAACATACCAGATGACCACTATGCTGTAATGAATAGAACATACCAGATGACCACTATGATGTAATGAATAGAATATACCAGATGACCACTATGCTGTAATGAATAGAACATACCAGATGACCACTATGCTGTAATGAATAGAACATACCAGATGACCACTATGATGTAATGAATAGAACATACCAGATGACCACTATGCTGTAATGAATAGAACATACCAGATGACCACTATGATGTAATGAATAGAACATAGCAGATGACCACTATGATGTAATGAATAGAACATACCAGATGACCACTATGATGAAATGAATAGAACATACCAGATGACCACTATGCTGTAATGAATAGAACATACCAGATGACCACCATGATGTAATGAATAGAACATACCAGATGACCACTATGCTGTAATGAATAGAACATACCAGATGACCACTATGATGAAATGAATAGAACATACCAGATGACCACTATGCTGTAATGAATAGAACATACCAGATGACCACCATGATGTAATGAATAGAATATACCAGATGACCACTATGCTGTAATGAATAGAACATACCAGATGACCACTATGCTGTAATGAATAGAACATACCAGATGACCACCATGATGTAATGAATAGAACATACCAGATGACCACTATGCTGTAATGAATAGAACATACCAGATGACCACTATGCTGTAATGAATAGAACATACCAGATGACCACTATGATGTAATGAATAGAACATACCAGATGACCACTATGATGTAATGAATAGAACATACCAGATGACCACTATGATGTAATGAATAGAACATACCAGATGACCACTATGATGTAATGAATAGAACATACCAGATGACCACTATGATGTAATGAATAGAATATACCAGATGACCACTATGCTGTAATGAATAGAACATACCAGATGACCACTATGATGTAATGAATAGAACATACCAGATGACCACTATGATGTAATGAATAGAACATACCAGATGACCACTATGATGTAATGAATAGAACATACCAGATGACCACTATGCTGTAATGAATAGAACATACCAGATGACCACTATGATGTAATGATTAGAACATACCAGATGACCACTATGCTATAATGAATAGAACATACCAGATGACCACTATGATGTAATGAATAGAACATAGCAGATGACCACTATGCTGTAATGAACCACTCTGATGTAATGAATAGAACATACCAGATGACCACTATGCTGTAATGAATAGAACATACCAGATGACAACTATGATGTAATGAATAGAACATACCAGATGACCACTATGATGTAATGAATAGAACATACCAGATGACCACTATGATGTAATGAATAGAACATACCAGATGACCACTATGCTGTAATGAATAGAACATACCAGATGACCACTATGATGTAATGAATAGAACATACCAGATGACCACTATGCTGTAATGAATAGAACATACCAGATGACCACTATGATGTAATGAATAGAACATACCAGATGACCACTATGATGTAATGAATAGAACATACCAGATGACCACTATACTATAATGAATAGAACATACCAGACAGCTACTATTGTCAGTTATGACTGACATGGGACGACTACTAGGGAGGTCCTGGCCATCTCCACTTACCCAGCCTTCATCATCACCCATGCTCTCAATCAATAAAATGTACAGTTGAAGTCGGAAGTTTACATACACCTTAGCCAAATACATTTAAACTCAGTTTTTCACAATACCTGACATTTAATCCTAGTAAATATTCCCTGTTTTAGGGCAGTTAGTATCACCACATTATTTTAAGAATGTGAAATGTCAGAATAATAGTAGAGAATGATTTATTTCAGTTTTTATCATCACATTCCCAGTGGGTCAGAAGTTTACATACACTTAATTAGTATTTGGTAGCATTGCCTTTAAATTGTTTAACATAGGTCAAACGTTTCGGGTAGCCTTCCACAAGCTTCCCACAATAAGGTGGGTGAATTTTGGCCCATTCCTCCTGACAGAGCGGGTGTAACGGAGTCAGGTTTGTAGGCCTCCTTGCTCGCACACGCTTTTTCAGTTCTGCCCGCACATTTTCGTTCATCTCTAGGAGACAGAATGCGTCTCCTTCCTGAGCGGTATGACGGATGCGCGGTATGACAGCTGTGTTTATACTTGCGTACTATTGTTTGTACAGATGAACGTGGGGCCTTCAGGCATTTGGAAATTGCTCCCAAGGATGAACCAGACTTGTGGAGGTCTACAATTTTTTTTCTGAGGTCTTGGCTGATTTCTTTTCATTTTCCCGTGATGTCAAGCAAAGAGGCACTGAGTTTGAAGGTAGGCCTTGAAATACATCCACAGGTACACCTTCAATTGACTCAAATGATGTCAATTAGCCTATCAGAAGCTTCTAAAGCCATGACATCATTTTCTGGAGTTTTCCAAGCTGTTTAAAACTTCTTATGGGCAGGTGGGACACCAACATCCGGTGAAATTGCAGAGCGCCAAATTCAAAATACAGAAAGTCAAATGAAACATTCATAAAAATACAAGTGTTATACATTGGCTTAAAGATTAAACTTCTTGTTAATCCAGCCGCTGCGTCAGATTTCAAAAAGGCTTTACGGCGAAAACATATGCGATTATCTGAGGACAGCGCCCTGCTTACAAAGCATACAAACATTTTACAACCAAGTAAAGGAATTACAAAAGTTAGAAATAGCAATAAAATGAATCACTTACCTTTGATGATCTTCATATGGTTGCACTCACAAGAGTCCCAGCTACACAATAAATGTTTGTTTTGTTTCGATAAAGTCCCTCTTTATGTCCCAAATACTCCGTTTTGTTCAGTAATCCACTGGCTCAAATGCGGTCACGACATGCAGACGAATACATCCTAATAGTACCAGTAAAGTTCGTCGAAACATATCAAACGATGTTTATAATTAATCCTCAGGTTGGCTATTGTCTAAATAATCGATAATATTTCAACCGGCCAATAGCGTCTTCAATAGAAAGGAAAAACAACGAACGGCGCAGAATCGGTAACGCGCACAAAACAGCTCTGGTTCATTCTACAGCACTTAGAAAATGGTCTCATTCTTCCTCATTTTTCAGAATACAAGCCTGAAACAATGTCTAAAGACTGTTGACATCTAGTGGAAGCCATAGGAACTGCAATCTGGGTCCTATCCCAATACATACTGTATAGCATTCAATTGAAAAGGACCCACATCAAAAATATCCTACTTCCTGGATGGATTTTCCTCAGGTTTTCACCCGCAATATCAGTTCTGTTATACTCACAAACATTATTTGAACAGTTTTGGAAACATTAGAGTGTTTTCTATCCAATACTACCATGCAAATGCATATCCTAGCTTCTGGGCCTGAGTAACAGGCAGTTTACATTGGGCACCTCATTCATCCAAAATTCTAAATACTGCCCCCTACCCAAGAGAGGTTAAATTCCAGTTAATCATTTTGGATTGAAACATATAGGCAGCCTATCCAGACCAATTTTTTTAAATAAACCAAATCTGATCACATTCACATTCTCTCCTGACACACAAATGGACTATACATACAGAACATTATCAATGAGTTATCCTGACCAGATGGACAGCGCACATAGACTGTATGCATCTGCTCTTATTAGTAGCCTACAGTTGATAAGATTTAAAAATGGTCTCGTTTTCATTCCATACAGCATGTCTGATTTCGAATGTTTAGGTGAAGCCTAGGCTGCTGCAACGTTTACAGTTGAAGTCAGAAGTTTACATACACTTAGGTTGGAGTCATTAAAACTCGTTTTTCAACCACTCCACAAATGTCTTGTTAACAAACTATAGTTTTGGCAAGTCGGTTAGGACATCTACATTGTGCATGACACAAGTCATTTTTCCAACAATTGTTTACAGATTATTTAATTTATAATTCACTGTATCACAATTCCAGTGGGTCAGAACTTTACATACACTAAGTTGACTGTGCCTTTAATCAGTCAACATAATAGTGTTGACAGATGTGTTTTTTATAAGGCCTACAGTTGCATAGGCCTGCATGATGCCAACAGGTATAAAGCAAGCTCATCCCTGTTCAATTGTCTTTCAGATGTTGTCTCTGTGTCTGGGTAGATCTATTGTCGTTCAGCTGTTGTCTCTGTGTCTGGGTAGATCTATTGTCTACCAGCTGTTGTCTCTGTGTCTGGGTAGATCTATTGTCTCTCAGCTGTTGTCTCTGTGTCTGGGTAGATCTATTGTCTACCAGCTGTTGTCTCTGTGTCTGGGTAGATCTATTGTCTCTCAGCTGTTGTCTCTGTGTCTGGGTAGATCTATTGTCTACCAGCTGTTGTCTCTGTGTCTGGGTAGATCTATTGTCTATTAGCTGTTGTCTCTGTGTCTGGGTAGATCTATTGTCTACCAGCTGTTGTCTCTGTGTCTGGGTAGATCTATTGTCTACCAGCTGTTGTCTCTGTGTCTGGGTAGATCTATTGTCGTTCAGCTGTTGTCTCTGTGTCTGGGTAGATCTATTGTCTATCAGCTGTTGTCTCTGTGTCTGGGTAGATCTATTGTCTATCAGCTGTTGTCTCTGTGTCTGGGTAGATCTATTGTCTACCAGCTGTTGTCTCTGTGTCTGGGTAGATCTATTGTCTACCAGCTGTTGTCTCTGTGTCTGGGTAGATCTATTGTCTATTAGCTGTTGTCTCTGTGTCTGGGTAGATCTATTGTCTCTCAGCTGTTGTCTCTGTGTCTGGGTAGATCTATTGTCTATCAGCTGTTGTCTCTGTGTCTGGGTAGATCTATTGTCTATCAGCTGTTGTCTCTGTGTCTGGGTAGATCTATTGTCTATCAGCTGTTGTCTCTGTGTCTGGGTAGATCTATTGTCGTTCAGCTGTTGTCTCTGTGTCTGGGTAGATCTATTGTCTCTCAGCTGTTGTCTCTGTGTCTGGGTAGATCTATTGTCTATCAGCTGTTGTCTCTGTGTCTGGGTAGATCTATTGTCTATCAGCTGTTGTCTCTGTGTCTGGGTAGATCTATTGTCTACCAGCTGTTGTCTCTGTGTCTGGGTAGATCTATTGTCTACCAGCTGTTGTCTCTGTGTCTGGGTAGATCTATTGTCTATTAGCTGTTGTCTCTGTGTCTGGGTAGATCTATTGTCTATTAGCTGTTGTCTCTGTGTCTGGGTAGATCTATTGTCTATTAGCTGTTGTCTCTGTGTCTGGGTAGATCTATTGTCTACCAGCTGTTGTCTCTGTGTCTGGGTAGATCTATTGTCTACCAGCTGTTGTCTCTGTGTCTGGGTAGATCTATTGTCTACCAGCTGTTGTCTCTGTGTCTGGGTAGATCTATTGTCTACCAGCTGTTGTCTCTGTGTCTGGGTAGATCTATTGTCTATTAGCTGTTGTCTCTGTGTCTGGGTAGATCTATTGTCTCTCAGCTGTTGTCTCTGTGTCTGGGTAGATCTATTGTCTACCAGCTGTTGTCTCTGTGTCTGGGTAGATCTATTGTCTATTAGCTGTTGTCTCTGTGTCTGGGTAGATCTATTGTCTACCAGCTGTTGTCTCTGTGTCTGGGTAGATCTATTGTCGTTCAGCTGTTGTCTCTGTGTCTGGGTAGATCTATTGTCTATTAGCTGTTGTCTCTGTGTCTGGGTAGATCTATTGTCTATCAGCTGTTGTCTCTGTGTCTGGGTAGATCTATTGTCTCTCAGCTGTTGTCTCTGTGTCTGGGTAGATCTATTGTCTATCAGCTGTTGTCTCTGTGTCTGGGTAGATCTATTGTCTCTCAGCTGTTGTCTCTGTGTCTGGGTAGATCTATTGTCTACCAGCTGTTGTCTCTGTGTCTGGGTAGATCTATTGTCTACCAGCTGTTGTCTCTGTGTCTGGGTAGATCTATTGTCGTTCAGCTGTTGTCTCTGTGTCTGGGTAGATCTATTGTCTACCAGCTGTTGTCTCTGTGTCTGGGTAGATCTATTGTCTATTAGCTGTTGTCTCTGTGTCTGGGTAGATCTATTGTCTATCAGCTGTTGTCTCTGTGTCTGGGTAGATCTATTGTCTACCAGCTGTTGTCTCTGTGTCTGGGTAGATCAATTGTCTATTAGCTGTTGTCTCTGTGTCTGGGTAGATCTATTGTCTATCAGCTGTTGTCTCTGTGTCTGGGTAGATCTATTGTCGTTCAGCTGTTGTCTCTGTGTCTGGGTAGATCTATTGTCTCTCAGCTGTTGTCTCTGTGTCTGGGTAGATCTATTGTCTATTAGCTGTTGTCTCTGTGTCTGGGTAGATCTATTGTCTCTCAGCTGTTGTCTCTGTGTCTGGGTAGATCTATTGTCGTTCAGCTGTTGTCTCTGTGTCTGGGTAGAGGAAATCCCCCTCCTGTCTTAGTCCAAATATAATTAATATGAAGTATAAGGTTGCTGCAGTTTGACAGGGTTTTTATCCCCCAATGTGACCTGATTAGGAAAAACTGTCCCCATCACAGCCCTTATAAAACCTTTTTACAACTGATTAATCACTGTCATACCTTATAGGGTCCAGAGTTTTCCTGAAAAACTCCAGGCCCCAGGGGGTAAATATCCCCCCCCCCCCCCCCCCCCCCACACTCTGGGACCTATGGTGCCACCAGTCTGACCGCTCTGGGACCTATGGCTCCACCAGTCTGACCACTCTAGGACCTATGGTGCCACCAGTCTGGGACCTATGGTGCCACCACTCTGGGACCTCTGGTGCCACCAGTCTGACCGCTCTGGGACCTATGGCTCCACCAGTCTGACCACTCTGGGACCTATGGTGCCACCAGTCTGGGACCTATGGTGCCACCACTCTGGGACCTCTGGTGCCACCAGTCTGACCGCTCTGGGACCTATGGCTCCACCAGTCTGACCACTCTGGGACCTATGGTGCCACCACTCTGACCGCTCTGGGACCTATGGCTCCACCAGTCTGACCACTCTGGGACCTATGGTGCCACCAGTCTGGGACCTATGGTGCCACCACTCTGGGACCTCTGGTGCCACCAGTCTGACCGCTCTGGGACCTATGGCTCCACCAGTCTGACCACTCTGGGACCTATGGTGCCACCAGTCTGGGACCTATGGTGCCACCACTCTGGGACCTCTGGTGCCACCAGTCTGACCGCTCTGGGACCTATGGTGCCACCAGTCTGGGACCTATGGTGCCACCACTCTGGGACCTCTGGTGCCACCACTCTGGGACCTCTGGTGCCACCAGTCTGCTCGCAGGTGTCAGTTATCATCAGGTATGTCAGGGCTTTATTCAGGAACGTTTCTTGTGCTACTTTGATGTGTCAACTGGGCGAAATGCGCAAGTCTGCGTTTGACCTTCGTGAATTCTGAGTCTGTGTTTAACTTCATGGAGAAACTTGTAGTTCAAACCTAGGATGGTGCAGCTGTAATGGAATGTATCTGCTATTTGTATTTACAGCTGAGTCCCCTCCTGTTCCCTGATTAAGAGGTGATGACTACTCCACTCCACCACCATTGTCAACTCTGTCCTGACATGAACTGAAGCCAGGTCTCATGTGCCCACTCATCCACTGGCACATTGAATGTTTACCCTCCAAGCACTGTGAGTACCCCTATCAATGTTCTCTCATTACTGTATGTAGAGTCAATCACATACACAATCACATTATTACTCATCAATGACTGCTCCTTGCTTGGACTAGCTCATCCTTAGCTATTTTGTCTAACTGCGTATGTAGTGTGTTGTGTTATTGTTTGTTGTCCTCTCAGTCAAATCCTGTCCTGTACTAAAGTCAAGCCTCTGAACACCTCAACTCATGACTCGTACCCTCATTCAATCACTGCTGTGATCCCTTCCCAACCCTGTAAGTAACCCTCTCATTCAGTCACTGCTGTGATCCCTTCCCAACATGGTGTAAGTAACCCTCTCATTCAGTCACTGCTGTGATCCCTTCCCAACACTGTAAGTAACCCTCTCATTCAGTCACTGCTGTGATCCCTTCCCAACATGGTGTAAGTAACCCTATCATTCAGTCACTGCTGTGATCCCTTCCCAACACTGTAAGTAACCCTCTCATTCAGTCACTGCTGTGATCCCTTCCCAACATGGTGTAAGTAGTCCTCTCATTCAGTCACTGCTGTGATCCCTTCTCAACATGGTGTAAGTAGCCCTCTCATCCAATCACTGCTGTGATCCCTTCTCAACATGGTGTAAGTAACCCTCTCATTCAGTCACTGCTGTGATCCCTTCTCAACATGGTGTAAGTAGCCCTCTCATTCAGTCACTGCTGTGATCCCTTCTCAACATGGTGTAAGTAACCCTCTCATTCAGTCACTGCTGTGATTCCTTCTCAACATGGTGTAAGTAACCCTCTCATTCAGTCACTGCTGTGATCCCTTCTCAACATGGTGTAAGTAGCCCTCTCATTCAGTCACTGCTGTGATCCCTTCTCAACATGGTGTAAGTAACCCTCTCATTCAGTCACTGCTGTGATTCCTTCCCAATACTGTAAGTAACCCTCTCATTCAGTCACTGCTGTGATTCCTTCCCAATACTGTAAGTATCCCTCTCATTCTCATTCCCCATAATATTGTACTATAAATGTCTGTATTAAATGCTTTAGGTGAAAATAATGACTCTTTGACAATTTTTGAACCACACTTAGACGTCTCTGTACGTTCCGCACCTAAACCGTGGGTCTCCCATCCTCCTCCGTTTTTCAAGTCACCAGCCTACACTGGTGTATGTGTGTGTGCCTGCGTGTGTATGTGCATAGATATGTGTGTGTCTGTGTGTGTGTGTGTGTCCTGCAGTCAGTCAATGTAAATAAATCACCATGGATATGAAAAAAACGAAAGAATAATCTGATGGGAAGTGAGTGTGTTCATGCTACTGCGTGACGTCACGTTAAGTGTGTGTGAGCAGCACATAACCAGTAGTGTCTTTCAAATAACATGCATGGGCTGTGGAGTGTGTTAGTGTGTCTGTAGAGGGGTAAATAACATGCATGGGCTGTGGAGTGTGTTAGTGTGTCTGTAGAGGGGTAAATAACATGCATGGGCTGTGGAGTGTGTTGGTGTGTCTGTAGAGGGGTAAATAACATGCATGGGCTGTGGAGTGTGTTAGTGTGTCTGTAGAGGGGTAAATAACATGCATGGGCTGTGGAGTGTGTTAGTGTGTCTGTAGAGGGGTAAATAACATGCATGGGCTGTGGAGTGTGTTAGTGTGTCTGTAGAGGGGCAAATAACATGCATGGGCTGTGGAGTGTGTTAGTGTGTCTGTAGAGGGGCAAATAACATGCATGGGCTGTGGAGTGTGTTAGTGTGTCTGTAGAGGGGTAAATAACATGCATGGGCTGTGGAGTGTGTTAGTGTGTCTGTAGAGGGGTAAATAACATGCATGGGCTGTGGAGTGTGTTAGTGTGTCTGTAGAGGGGTAAATAACATGCATGGGCTGTGGAGTGTGTTAGTGTGTCTGTAGAGGGGTAAATAACATGCATGGGCTGTGGAGTGTGTTGGTGTGTCTGTAGAGGGGTAAATAACATGCATGGGCTGTGGAGTGTGTTAGTGTGTCTGTAGAGGGGTAAATAACATGCATGGGCTGTGGAGTGTGTTAGTGTGTCTGTAGAGGGGTAAATAACATGCATGGGCTGTGGAGTGTGTTAGTGTGTCTGTAGAGGGGTAAATAACATGCATGGGCTGTGGCGTGTGTTAGTGTGTCTGTAGAGGGGTAAATAACATGCATGGGCTGTGGAGTGTGTTAGTGTGTCTGTAGAGGGGCAAATAACATGCATGGGCTGTGGAGTGTGTTAGTGTGTCTGTAGAGGGGCAAATAACATGCATGGGCTGTGGAGTGTGTTAGTGTGTCTGTAGAGGGGTAAATAACATGCATGGGCTGTGGAGTGTGTTAGTGTGTCTGTAGAGGGGTAAATAACATGCATGGGCTGTGGAGTGTGTTAGTGTGTCTGTAGAGGGGTAAATAACATGCATGGGCTGTGGAGTGTGTTAGTGTGTCTGTAGAGGGGCAAATAACATGCATGGGCTGTGGCGTGTGTTAGTGTGTCTGTAGAGGGGTAAATAACATGCATGGGCTGTGGAGTGTGTTAGTGTGTCTGTAGAGGGGTAAATAACATGCATGGGCTGTGGAGTGTGTTAGTGTGTCTGTAGAGGGGTAAATAACATGCATGGGCTGTGGAGTGTGTTAGTGTGTCTGTAGAGGGGCAAATAACATGCATGGGCTGTGGAGTGTGTTAGTGTGTCTGTAGAGGGGTAAATAACATGCATGGGCTGTGGAGTGTGTTAGTGTGTCTGTAGAGGGGCAAATAACATGCATGGGCTGTGGAGTGTGTTAGTGTGTCTGTAGAGGGGTAAATAACATGCATGGGCTGTGGAGTGTGTTAGTGTGTCTGTAGAGGGGTAAATAACATGCATGGGCTGTGGAGTGTGTTAGTGTGTCTGTAGAGGAGCAAATAACATGCATGGGCTGTGGAGTGTGTTAGTGTGTCTGTAGAGGGGCAAATAACATGCATGGGCTGTGGAGTGTGTTAGTGTGTCTGTAGAGGGGTAAATAACATGCATGGGCTGTGGAGTGTGTTAGTGTGTCTGTAGAGGGGCAAATAACATGCATGGGCTGTGGAGTGTGTTAGTGTGTCTGTAGAGGGGTAAATAACATGCATGGGCTGTGGAGTGTGTTAGTGTGTCTGTAGAGGGGTAAATAACATGCATGGGCTGTGGAGTGTGTTAGTGTGTCTGTAGAGGGGCAAATAACATGCATGGGCTGTGGAGTGTGTTAGTGTGTCTGTAGAGGGGCAAATAACATGCATGGGCTGTGGAGTGTGTTAGTGTGTCTGTAGAGGGGCAAATAACATGCATGGGCTGTGGAGTGTGTTAGTGTGTCTGTAGAGGGGTAAATAACATGCATGGGCTGTGGAGTGTGTTAGTGTGTCTGTAGAGGGGTAAATAACATGCATGGGCTGTGGAGTGTGTTAGTGTGTCTACAGAGGGGTAAATAACATGCATGGGCTGTGGAGTGTGTTGGTGTGTCTGTAGAGGGGTAAATAACATGCATGGGCTGTGGAGTGTGTTAGTGTGTCTGTAGAGGGGCAAATAACATGCATGGGCTGTGGCGTGTTGGTGTGTCTGTAGAGGGGCAAATAACATGCATGGGCTGTGGAGTGTGTTAGTGTGTCTGTAGAGGGGCAAATAACATGCATGGGCTGTGGAGTGTGTTGGTGTGTCTGTAGAGGGGTAAATAACATGCATGGGCTGTGGAGTGTGTTAGTGTGTCTGTAGAGGGGCAAATAACATGCATGGGCTGTGGAGTGTGTTAGTGTGTCTGTAGAGGGGCAAATAACATGCATGGGCTGTGGAGTGTGTTGGTGTGTCTGTAGAGGGGTAAATAACATGCATGGGCTGTGGAGTGTGTTAGTGTGTCTGTAGAGGGGTAAATAACATGCATGGGCTGTGGAGTGTGTTAGTGTGTCTGTAGAGGGGCAAATAACATGCATGGGCTGTGGAGTGTGTTAGTGTGTCTGTAGAGGGGTAAATAACATGCATGGGCTGTGGAGTGTGTTAGTGTGTCTGTAGAGGGGTAAATAACATGCATGGGCTGTGGAGTGTGTTAGTGTGTCTGTAGAGGGGCAAATAACATGCATGGGCTGTGGAGTGTGTTGGTGTGTCTGTAGAGGGGCAAATAACATGCATGGGCTGTGGCGTGTTGGTGTGTCTGTAGAGGGGCAAATAACATGCATGGGCTGTGGAGTGTGTTAGTGTGTCTGTAGAGGGGCAAATAACATGCGATGAAAATCAGCCATCAGACCATGTTCTCATTTGTCTTCCTCCTCTGATCAGCCCCCCCCCCCCCCCCCCCACTGTTGTCTTACTCCTCTGATCAGCCCCCCCCCCCCCCCCCCCCACTGTTGTCTTACTCCTCTGAACAGCCCCCTCCCGCCCCCACACTGTTGTCTTACTCCTCTGAACAGCCCCCCCCCCCCCACTGTTGTCTTCCTCCTTCCTCCTCCTCTGATGCCAGGGCCTACTAGGAGAGATAGAGAGGAGTGAAGAGGGAGATGCCAGGGCCTACTAGGAGAGATAGAGAGAGGAGTTCACCTTCCCGCACCTTCTACCACCTTCCTCCTACCACCTCCTTCTACCGCCTTCCCATCACCTTCTATGAATATCTACCATCTTCTACCACCATCCCACCACCTTCTACCACCTACCACCTATCACACTTACACCACCTTCTACACCTCCTACCACCTTCTATCACCTACTACCACCTCCTATCACCTACTACACCTACACCACCTTCTACACCTTCTACCACCTTCTACCACCTACTACCACCTACTACCATCTTCTATCACCTTCTACCACCTTCTACCACCTCCTACCACCTACTACCATCTTCTACCACCTACTACCATCTTCTACCACCTACTACCATCTTCTATCACCTTCTACCACCTCCTACCACCTACTACCACCTACTACCACCTTCTACCACCTACTACCATCTTCTACCACCTACTACCACCTACTACCACCTACTACCATCTTCTATCACCTACTACCACCTTCTACCACCTCCTATCACCTACTACCATCTTCTACCACCTACTACCACCTACTACCATCTTCTATCACCTACTACCACCTTATATCACCTCCTATCACCTCCTACCACCTACTACCATCTTCTACCATCTTCTATCACCTACTACCATCTTCTACCACCTACTACCATCTTCTACCACCTACTACCATCTTCTACCACCTACTACCACCTACTACCATCTTCTATCACATACTACCACCTTCTACCACCTCCTACCACCTCCTACCACCTTCTACCACCTACTACCACCTACTACCACCTACTACCATCTTCTATCACCTACTACCACCTACTACCATCTTCTATCACCTACTACCACCTTCTACCACCTACTACCATCTTCTATCACATACTACCACCTTCTACCACCTCCTACCACCTACTACCATCTTCTACCACCTACTACCACCTACTACCACCTACTACCATCTTCTACCACCTACTACCACCTACTACCATCTTCTATCACCTACTACCACCTTCTACCACCTACTACCACCTACTACCACCTACTACCACCTCCTACCACCTACTACCATCTTCTATCACCTACTACCACCTACTACCATCTTCTATCACCTACTACCACCTTCTACCACCTACTACCATCTTCTATCACATACTACCACCTTCTACCACCTCCTACCACCTACTACCATCTTCTACCACCTACTACCACCTACTACCACCTACTACCATCTTCTACCACCTACTACCACCTACTACCATCTTCTATCACCTACTACCACCTTCTACCACCTACTACCACCTACTACCACCTACTACCACCTCCTACCACCTACTACCATCTTCTATCACCTACTACCACCTACTACCATCTTCTATCACCTACTACCATCTTCTATCACCTACTACCACCTACTACCACCTTCTACCACCTACTACCATCTTCTATCACCTACTACCACCTACTACCACCTACTACCATCTTCTACCACCTACTACCATCTTCTATCACCTACTACCACCTTCTACCACCTACTACCACCTACTACCATCTTCTATCACCTACTACCACCTTCTACCACCTACTACCACCTACTACCATCTTCTATCACCTACTACCACCTACTACCACCTCCTACCACCTACTACCATCTTCTATCACCTACTACCACCTACTACCATCTTCTATCACCTTCTACCACCTTCTACCACCTCCTACCACCTACTACCATCTTCTACCACCTTCTACCACCTTCTACCACCTCCTACCACCTCCTACCACCTACTACCATCTTCTATCACCTACTACCATCTTCTACCACCTACTACCACCTACTACCACCTACTACCATCTTCTATCACCTTCTATCACCTACTACCATCTTCTACCACCTTCTACCACCTCCTACCACCTACTACCACCTTCTACCATCTTCTATCACCTACTACCACCTACTACCATCTTCTATCACTTTCTCTCCCAGCAGCAGGAGACGAGGAGATGAGACTGTACGACTATATCTGATATGAGAGGTATGGACTGAACCACTGTCAGGGATTTACCTGGGAGGAAATCAGGCCAGCAAATTCAGAGGAGGAGCTGATCTGTTTGGGCCTTTTCTACCCTTTGGGGTGGAGTAATTCCCCACTAGGGAACTTTACATTTACATTTTATTAATTTAGCAGATGCTCTTATCCAGAGCGACTTACAGGAGCAATTAGGGTTAAGTGCCTTGCTCAAGGGCACATCGAGCTTTCGGTTACTGGCCCAGGGCTCTTAACCACTAGGCTACCTGCCGATCTCATGCATATTGTATGGAGATAGAAAATATATTGCAGAGAGAGTAGCTTACTGGGTCTAACTCAATGCCACAGATTCTCATTTGTCAACATCTCACATTTCGAAGTTATCAGACACATTCTCGAAATCACAATAACTGTGCTTGTGAGACGCTGATTTCAATCTCCATATAAACGAAGCCGAGATCTGGGCCCCAATGATGTGCCATACCTGAGAGACTCCTTACTCCGGTGAGCGTCAGTCCCAGAACAAAGCCAAGGTACAGGACTCTTCTCACTGTATTAGAGAAGCAACCCTATCATGTCCCATCTCAACCTCGTTCTGCTTCACTGCTACGGATTTGTTCTGGCTTCACTATTCTTTCTCTCATTGACTTTTGACTGGAAATAAAACAGAGCAGTTCATTTTCTTTCTACCTGCTGTGCCCATGATGGAACATTGAACACCTTTAGAGATTCATGAAACCTTGATTCCTCTCTGAAAACTCTTCCCAAAGAACAGACAACCATGACACACACACACACACAGAGAGAGAGAGTACTTGTGTGCAAATTTAATTCAAGAATCAAAAAGCAGCATCCATTTTTGATCTTTTGTAAGATGTATTTTTCTCTCAAACAATAACAACATAAATCAAAAGACAATAAACAGACGACCACACATTTTAACAAACATCAATGACATCACATCTAAACAGACCCACATGTTGCTACTGCTACCGTACACATCAATGACATCACACCTAAACAGACCCACATGTTGCCACTGCTACCGTACACATCAATGACATCACACCTAAACAGTCCCACATGTTCCCACTGCTACCGTACACATCAATGACATCACACCTAAACAGTCCCACATGTTCCCACTGCTACCGTACACATCAATGACATCACACCTAAACAGACCCACATGTTCCCACTGCTACCATACACATCAATGACATCACACCTAACCAGACCCACATGTTCCCACTACAGCCATGCACGTCACGTACAGTTGAAGTCGGAAGTTTACATACACCATAGCCAAATACATTTCAACTCAGTTTTTCACAATTCCTGACATTTAATCCTAGTAAAAACTCCCCGTCTTAGGTCAGTTAGGATCACCACTTTATTTTAAGACTGTGAAATGTCAGAATAATTGTAGAGAGAATGATTTATTTCAGCTTTTATTTCTTTCATCAGCCTTCCACAAGCTTCCCACAATAAGTTGGGTGAATTTTGGCCCATTCCTCCTGACAGAAATGATGAAACTGAGTCAGGTTTGTAGGCCTCCTTGCTCACACATGCTTTTTCAGTTCTGCCAACAAATGTTCTACAGGATTGAGGTCAGGGCTTTGTGATGGCCACTCCAATACCTTGACTTTGTTGTCCTTAAGCCATTTTGCCACAACTTTGGAAGTATGCTTGGGGTCATTGTCCATTTGGAAGACCCATTTGCAACCAAGCTTTAACTTCGTGACTGATGTCTTGAGATGTTGCTTCAATATATCCACATAATTTACCTCCCTCATGATGCCATCTATTTTGTAAAGTGCACCAGTCCCTCCTGCAGCAAAGCACCCCCACAACATGATGCTGCCACCCCCGTGCTTCACGGTTGGGATGATGTTCTTCGGCTTGAAAGTCTCCCCTTTTTTCCTCCAAACATAACGATGGTCATTATGGCCAAACGGTTCTATTTTTGTTTCATCAGACCAGAGGACATTTCTCCAAAAAGTACAATCTTTGTCCCCATATGCAGTTGCAAACTGTAGTCTGGCTTTTTTTATGGCGGTTTTGAAGCAGTGGCTTCTTCCTTGCTGAGCGGCCTTTCAGGTTATGTCGATATAGGACTCGTTTTACTGTGGATATAGATACTTTTGTACCTGTATCATCCAGCATCTTCACAGTCCTTTGCTGTTGTTCTGGGATTGATTTGCACTTTTCGCACCAAAGTACGTTCATCTCTAGGAGACAGAACGTGTCTCCTTCCTGAGCGGTCGGACGGCTGCTTGGTCCCATGGTCCCATATACTTGCGTACTATCGTTTGTACAGATAAACGTGGTACCTTCAGGCGTTTGGAAATTGATGTCAAGCAAAGAGGCACTGAGTTTGATGGTAGGCCTTGAAATACATCCACAGGTACACCTCCAATTGACTCAAATGATGTCAATTAGCCTATCAGAAGCTTCTAAAGCCATGACAATTTTCTGGAATTTTCCAAGCTGTTTAAAGGCACAGTCAACTTAGTGTATGTAAACTTCTGACTCACTGGAATTGTGATACAATGAATTATAAGTGAAATAATCTGTCTGTAAACAATTGTTGGAAAAAAGCCTTGTGTCATGCACAAAGTAGATGTCCTAACCGACTTGCCAAAACTATAGTTTGTTAACAAGAAATTTGTGGAGTGGTTGAAAAACGAGTTTTAATGACTCCAAACTAAGTGTATGTAAACTTCCAACTTCAACTGTATGTCTCACAACCCCACTCCCCCCCATCCTTCATCACCTGGAACTTTCCAGTACTTATGCAATATGGCCTCAAATTGCACTATTCTATTCTTCTCCGTAGCCTACACCTTTTCAATATTGAAATAATAATTTGATTCATCCACTGTCATAGTGATGGAGGATCATTTGATTTCAAGTTTTTTGTTTTCAAAATCATTGACTAGAAAAGTATGGTCCATCCCATTGGGTATCTCACCGCAGCCTCATATGCATAGTCTTGATATATGCAGACGGATACAAAAAGTACATTTACATTGTAAAACCTCTGACAGCCAGCTTCCTAACTCCGCCCATAACTATTGGACTTTATAGTACTCCCAGAAGGCATGAATGATTAAGTCATTTTTCGGTTTTACACTTGAGACATGACGCTGCCATTGTGCTGTAAAATGTGTGATTTTGTCTCTTGTATAATACATTCTATACATTCGTTTATACTGGATAAAGCGTACATTTTCGTTAATTGTAATTTCGTTAGTTATGTTCCAACACTCCCTCCATCTTGTGCCAATATCAGTTCTTTGATTACAATAGTTTATATTTATTTTCAATTACTATTTTTCAATTCATATATTTAATTTAATTTCACAAAAATTAATGTATAGAGTTGAAATGGAATTGACCCGAGCCCTGTAATCTACAGTAAAACTGGCATTGAATGGAGAATATCTTGTTGCTTGACTTTATGTATCTTTACCATTCTACAAGAGCTTTAGAATGATTATGCTCATAAAAAAGACTTTCCAAACACTGTGCTTCTTCCCTGATTTGTTTTGGTCAAGGTCAGTTTCTCACTAGAGGAAGTTTAATCAAAATACTACACACGAGAACACATGCACACCGGAGAGGTAGAGAGGAGACACGCACACCGGCGAGGTAGAGAGGAGACACGCACACCGGCGAGGTAGAGAGGAGACACGCACACCGGCGAGGTAGAGAGGAGACACACACACCGGCGAGGTAGAGAGGAGACACACGCACACCGGCGAGGTAGAGAGGAGACACGCACACCGGCGAGGTAGAGAGGAGACACGCACACCGGCGAGGTAGAGAGGAGACACGCACACCGGCGAGGTAGAGAGGAGACACACGCACACCGGAGAGGTAGAGAGGAGACACGCACACCGGCGAGGTAGAGAGGAGACACGCACACCGGCGAGGTAGAGAGGAGACACGCACACCGGCGAGGTAGAGAGGAGACACACGCACACCGGCGAGGTAGAGAGGAGACACACGCACACCGGCGAGGTAGAGAGGAGACACACGCACACCGGCGAGGTAGAGAGGAGACACGCACACCGGCGAGGTAGAGAGGAGACACACGCACACCGGCGAGGTAGAGAGGAGACACGCACACCGGCGAGGTAGAGAGGAGACACGCACACCGGCGAGGTAGAGAGGAGACACGCACACCGGCGAGGTAGAGAGGAGACACGCACACCGGCGAGGTAGAGAGGAGACACGCACACCGGTGAGGTAGAGAGCAGACACACGCACACCGGCGAGGTAGAGAGGAGACACACACACCGGTGAGGTAGAGAGCAGACACACACACTCCGGTGAGGTAGAGAGCAGACACACACACTGGTGAGGTAGAGAGCAGACACACACACACTGGTGAGGTAGAGAGCAGACACACACACTGGTGAGGTAGAGAGCAGACACACACACTCCGGTGAGGTAGAGAGCAGACACACACACACTGGCGAGGTAGAGAGCAGACACACACACTGGTGAGGTAGAGAGCAGACACACACACACTGGCGAGGTAGAGAGCAGACACACACACTGGTGAGGTAGAGAGCAGACACACACACTCCGGTGAGGTAGAGAGGAGACACACACACACTGGTGAGGTAGAGAGCAGACACACACACACTGGTGAGGTAGAGAGCAGACACACACACTCCGGTGAGGTAGAGAGCAGACACACACACTGGTGAGGTAGAGAGCAGACACACACACTCCGGTGAGGTAGAGAGCAGACACACACACACCGGTGAGGTAGAGAGCAGACACACACACACCGGTGAGGTAGAGAGCAGACACACACACTGGTGAGGTAGAGAGCAGACACACACACACTGGTGAGGTAGAGAGCAGACACACACACACTGGTGAGGTAGAGAGCAGACACACACACACTGGTGAGGTAGAGAGCAGACACACACACACTGGTGAGGTAGAGAGCAGACACACACACACTGGTGAGGTGGAGAGCAGACACACACACACTGGTGAGGTAGAGAGCAGACACACACACACTGGTGAGGTAGAGAGCAGACACACACACACTGGTGAGGTAGAGAGCAGACACACACACACTGGTGAGGTAGAGAGCAGACACACACACACTGGTGAGGTGGAGAGCAGAGACACACACACCGGCGAGGTAGAGAGCAGACACACACACTGGTGAGGTAGAGAGCAGACACACACACACTGGTGAGGTAGAGAGCAGACACACACACTGGTGAGGTAGAGAGCAGACACACACACCGGTGAGGTAGAGAGCAGACACACACACACTGGTGAGGTAGAGAGCAGACACACACACACTGGTGAGGTAGAGAGCAGACACACACACACACTGGTGAGGTGGAGAGCAGAGACACACACACTGGTGAGGTAGAGAGCAGACACACACACACTGGTGAGGTAGAGAGCAGACACACACACACTGGTGAGGTAGAGAGCAGACACACACACACTGGTGAGGTGGAGAGCAGAGACACACACACCGGCGAGGTAGAGAGCAGACACACACACTGGTGAGGTAGAGAGCAGACACACACACACCGGCGAGGTAGAGAGGAGACACACACACACTGGTGAGGTAGAGAGCAGACACACACACACTGGTGAGGTAGAGAGCAGACACACACACCGGTGAGGTAGAGAGCAGACACACACACACTGGTGAGGTGGAGAGCAGACACACACACCGGTGAGGTAGAGAGCAGACACACACTGGTGAGGTAGAGAGCAGACACACACACTGGTGAGGTAGAGAGCAGACACACACACCGGTGAGGTAGAGAGCAGACACACACACACTGGTGAGGTAGAGAGCAGACACACACACACTGGTGAGGTAGAGAGCAGACACACACACACACTGGTGAGGTGGAGAGCAGAGACACACACACTGGTGAGGTAGAGAGCAGACACACACACACTGGTGAGGTAGAGAGCAGACACACACACACTGGTGAGGTAGAGAGCAGACACACACACACTGGTGAGGTGGAGAGCAGAGACACACACACCGGCGAGGTAGAGAGCAGACACACACACTGGTGAGGTAGAGAGCAGACACACACACACCGGCGAGGTAGAGAGGAGACACACACACACTGGTGAGGTAGAGAGCAGACACACACACACTGGTGAGGTAGAGAGCAGACACACACACCGGTGAGGTAGAGAGCAGACACACACACACTGGTGAGGTGGAGAGCAGACACACACACCGGTGAGGTAGAGAGCAGACACACACTGGTGAGGTAGAGAGCAGACACACACACACCGGCGAGGTAGAGAGGAGACACACACACCGGTGAGGTAGAGAGCAGACACACACACCGGTGAGGTAGAGAGCAGACACACACACTGGTGAGGTAGAGAACACACACACACACAACGGCGAGGTAGAGAGGAGACACACACACACTGGTGAGGTAGAGAGCAGACACACACACACTGGTGAGGTAGAGAGCAGACACACACACACTGGTGAGGTAGAGAGCAGACACACACACACCGGTGAGGTAGAGAGCAGACACACACACACACCGGCGAGGTAGAGAGCAGAGACACACACACCGGTGAGGTAGAGAGCAGACACACACACTGGTGAGGTAGAGAGCAGACACACACACTGGTGAGGTAGAGAGCAGACACACACACCGGCGAGGTAGAGAGCAGAGACACACACACACTGGTGAGGTAGAGAGCAGACACACACACTGGTGAGGTAGAGAACAGAGACACACACCGGTGAGGTAGAGAGCAGAGACACACACTGGTGAGGTAGAGAGCAGACACACACACTGGTGAGGTAGAGAGCAGACACACACACACTGGTGAGGTGGAGAGCAGACACACACACACTGGTGAGGTAGAGAGCAGACACACACACACTGGTGAGGTAGAGAGCAGACACACACACTGGTGAGGTAGAGAGCAGACACACACACTCCGGTGAGGTAGAGAGCAGACACACACACACTGGCGAGGTAGAGAGCAGACACACACACACTGGCGAGGTAGAGAGCAGACACACACACACTGGTGAGGTAGAGAGCAGACACACACACACTGGTGAGGTAGAGAGCAGACACACACACTGGTGAGGTAGAGAACAGAGACACACACCGGTGAGGTAGAGAGCAGAGACACACACTGGTGAGGTAGAGAGCAGACACACACACTGGTGAGGTAGAGAGCAGACACACACACACTGGTGAGGTGGAGAGCAGACACACACACACTGGTGAGGTAGAGAGCAGACACACACACACTGGTGAGGTAGAGAGCAGACACACACACACTGGTGAGGTAGAGAGCAGACACACACACTGGTGAGGTAGAGAGCAGAGACACACACCGGTGAGGTAGAGAGCAGACACACACAAACTGGTGAGGTAGAGAGCAGACACACACACTGGTGAGGTAGAGAGCAGACACACACACACCGGTGAGGTAGAGAGCAGACACACACACACTGGTGAGGTAGAGAGCAGACACACACACACTGGTGAGGTAGAGAGCAGACACACACACACTGGTGAGGTAGAGAGCAGACACACACACACCGGTGAGGTAGAGAGCAGACACACACACACTGGTGAGGTAGAGAGCAGACACACACACACTGGTGAGGTAGAGAGCAGACACACACACACTGGTGAGGTAGAGAGCAGACACACACACACTGGTGAGGTAGAGAGCAGACACACACACAGGCGAGGTAGAGAGCAGAGACACACACACACACACCGATGACTCGTGACTCAGTGGAGGAAGGGGAGGACCATCATCCACATTGAATTTCAGAAAAATGTAAATAGTGAAATATTAATAAAGTTATCATTTTTAGATTAAGCTATGCTAAATATATTCACAAGATAATTGATTATTAAAACACACTGTTTTGCAATGAAGGTCATGACAACTTCCTGAGGACGTCCTCCAACCTATCAGAGCTCTTGCAGCATAAACTACATGTACATGTCCACTCAATCAAAGGATCAAATAATTAATCTAGTACTGAAAGCATAACCTACAGCTAGCTAGCACTACAGTGCATAAAATGTGGTGAGTAGTTGACTCAAAGAGAGAGAAAGACAAAAGTTGAACAGTTTTGAACAAAGGAGAAGTGAGAGCAAGAGCATTTTCTTCACTTAACGTTACTTAGCTAGTGAATGCAGCTAGCTAGTTTAGCCTACATAAACACTCGGCTCAAATAGAGACTGATGCTATGTTACCTAGCTGGCTATGGCTATCTAACATTGGAACTTTTCCAAGTCAAGGTAAGTTTTTGGTTCGATTAATTTATTGTCACCGCCGCCGATGTAACTGGTAAACTGCTTACTAACTGTACACTGTACTGCGTGATTGTAGCTACTAGAACACATTAGTTCTAGTAGCTATGTTGTTGACTTGACGGTAGCTAATATGGTGACAACGATGTAGGCTGTGTGTAGCGGTTATAATATGAAGGTTTGGCTTGTAAAGGTTTTTTCGCCTGGTCACAGACAGCTGATGTGTTGTGCACTGAAGTCCACAAGCGAAGGGAAAAGGTGAGGAGGAGGAGAGCACGTAGATGCGAGAAGGAATTATACAACGATCAACGGGATCACGCCATTTGTATGTGGCTGCTATGAAAGTGAACTGTGTTTGCTTGTATTCATTCCACCGATTCTATTGAAAAACGTTTCTTAAATGGAAGCAGAGGAAACTGGGTTAAACACACCTGAATTTGTCCAACAGAAACTCTCGTTTGCAACTGTTGATGAATGACTACACCATAGATCAGCTAGATGCAGGCAAGATTGTGCAAGGCAGTATTAAATGTGTCAATGTCTGTCACCTTGATTACTCAAATGTCTTTCTACCTGTGTGCACCTACATTGTAAACTTTCATTCATAAGCTAGGTTGTAGCAACCTCATGATGGGTATAGGGAAAATTCCAGTATCATGTAGTAGCCTAAACCTATCGCTGTTACATTGAACTGGGTGAATGGAATATAAATGGCAGTCATCTAATATGCTGTAATAGAAATAAGGCCATGCTAATTTAAACAAATAATCGTCCTCTCTCTCATCATAAATGGTACGGACCGCCACTTCCGACGAGGTAGAGAATCGCAATGAGCTTTTTCAGCTCTGTCATCAAGATGCAAGGTAGAGAGAGAGAGAGAGAGAGAGCGAGAGAGTGAGAGAGAGAGAGACTAGCAACAAGCAACAAACGCTGAGCAACGAGCAAGCGGCAAAACAAAACTAATGCAAAACCCCCGGTATTGTCATTCATAAATCTTCTACCTTTTACTTCCCTCCCAGACTGTCCCCTGTCCCTTCATCTAAGTGGCATGTAGGGGCCCTACCCCTGTCCCTTCATCTGAGTGACATGTAGGGGCCCTACCCCTGTCCCTTCATCTGAGTGACATGTAGGGGCCCTACCCCTGTCCCTTCATCTGAGTGGCATGTAGGGGCCCTACCCCTGTCCCTCCATCTGAGTGGCATGTAGGGGCCCTACCCCTGTCCCTTCATCTGAGTGGCATGTAAGGGCCCTACCCCTGTCCTTCCATCTGAGTGGCATGTAGGGGCTCTACCCCTGTCCCTTCATCTGAGTGGCATGTAGGGGCTCTACCCCTGTCCCTTCATCTGAGTGGCATGTAGGGGCTCTACCCCTGTCCCTTCATCTGAGTGGCGTGTAGGGGCTCTACCCCTGTCCCTTCATCTGAGTGGCGTGTAGGGGCCCTACCCCTGTCCTTCCATCTGAGTGGCGTGTAGGGGCTCTACCCCTGTCCCTTCATCTGAGTGGCGTGTAGGGGCCCTACCCCTGTCCTTCCATCTGAGTGGCGTGTAGGGGCTCTACCCCTGTCCCTCCATCTGGCCGGGGTCTTCGCTCGGCCAGCTGGTGGGGTGACATCAGGGCCATGGCACACTGTGCAGGGACCCAGCCTGTTACCTGCTGCCATTGATCAACTATAACAGAGTGGGGATGCACTCAACCAAACACCTCTGTGCAGTAGTCAGTCACACACACACACACACACACACACACACACACACACACACACACACACACACACACACACACACACACACACACACACACACACACACACACACACACACACACACACACACACACACACACACACACACACACGCATGTATTCAAGGACACACACACACACTGAAATGTTAGGACATTGGGGTCCTGAAAATGTAGGAAAACACACACACACACACACACACACACACACATACACACACAGCCTCAGCATTAGCCTGGAGGATGGCCATTTTTCACTGTCAGGGAGTATCCCCATACGGGCTCCATAGGGTAGAGGAGGGTGCTGATTTCAGCAGGATAGGGATAAAGAAATCTAACCTGCCCGCCCCTTTAATATTGTATTATGGTCTCTTTATCGTGTTCAATACAATAAAGTTTCCTATAGAAATCTCTTCCTGGATCTTATCCCTGCTTATTGGGCTGTTGTTATAACATGGAGTAATGCTACCTGGATACACACTGATAAACACATCACATCAGTGGGGCTGCATTGGACAAGTAGCTAGGTGTTGCTGTCTGGTTTTGCCTCCTCTATTTCTCCTTATCAGGCATTCTGCCGGTGGGTCGCTACATGTGGTGGTGATGGTGATGGTGATGGTTGAGGTGGTGGAGGTGGAATTATTGGAGGAGGTTGTGGAATTAGTGGTGGTGGTAGAGGTGGTAGAGTTCGTGGTGGTGGCAGTAGAGGTGGTGGAGTTAGTGGTGGTGGAGTTAGTGTGGAGTTAGTGGTGGTGGAGTTAGTAGTGGTGGTGGCAGTAGAGGTGGTGGAGTTAGTGGTGGTGGCGGTAGAGTTGGAGGTGGTGGAGTTAGTGGTGGTGGAGTTAGTGTGGAGTTAGTGGTGGTGGAGTTAGTAGTGGTGGTGGCAGTAGAGGTGGAGTTAGTGGTGGTGGAGTCAGTAGTGGTGGTGGTAGTAGAGGTGGAGTTAGTAGTGGGGGTGGTGGTGGCAGTAGAGGTGGAGTTAGTGGTGGTGGAGTTAGTAGTGGTGGTGGTGGTAGAGGTGGAGTTAGTGGTGGTGGAGTCAGTAGTGGTGGTGGTGGTAGAGGTGGAGTTAGTAGTGGTGGTGGCAGTAGAGGTGGAGTTAGTGGTGGTGGTAGAGGTGGAGTTAGTGGTGGTAGAGGTGGAGTTAGTGGTGGTGGAGTCAGTAGTGGTGGTGGTGGTAGAGGTGGAGTTAGTGGTGGTGGTAGAGGTGGAGTTAGTGGTGGTGGTGGCAGTAGAGGTGGAGTTAGTGGTGGTGGAGTTAGTAGTGGTGGTGGTGGTAGAGGTGGAGTTAGTGGTGGTGGTGGTGTTAGAGGTGGAGTTAGTGGTGGTGGTGGTGGTAGTAGAGGTGGAGTTAGTGGTGGTGGTGGTGGTAGTAGAGGTGGAGTTAGTGGTGGTGGTGGTGGTGGCAGTAGAGGTGGAGGAGTTGGTGGTGGTGGTGGTGGCAGTAGAGGTGGAGGAGTTAGTGGTGGTGGTGGTGGTAGTAGAGGTGGAGTTAGTGGTGGTGGTGGTGGTAGTAGAGGTGGAGTTAGTGGTGGTGGTGGTGGTGGCAGTAGAGGTGGAGGAGTTAGTGGTGGTGGTGGTGGTAGAGGTGGTGGTGGTGGAGTTAGTGGTGGTGGCAGTAGAGGTGGTGGAGTTAGTGGTGGTGGCAGTAGAGGTGGTGGTGGAGTTAGTGGTGGTGGCGGTAGAGGTGGTGGTGGAGTTAGTGGTGGTGGCAGTAGAGGTGGAGGAGTTAGTGGTGGTGGCAGTAGAGGTGGTGGTGGAGTTAGTGGTGGTGGCAGTAGAGGTGGTGGTGGAGTTAGTGGTGGTGGCGGTAGAGGTGGTGGTGGAGTTAGTGGTGGTGGCAGTAGAGGTGGAGGAGTTAGTGGTGGTGGTGGTGGCATTAGAGGTGAAGGTGGTGGAGTTAGCCAAATCTAGTAATTTAAAAGGGAGTCCAAATGCTTTTTTTATATATATATAGTGTATACTTGCCTTTGAGATCCATAAGAAGGCTTGTCCTTAGCTGCCATTATCCACTTTGTTAAGAAGCTCTGATTAATTTGTCAAGTTTCAGATTCGGTATCAACCCAGACTAATTACAAACATTGATTAGAGTTGATTGAGAAAACGCACAGTTGAACCATTCTGTTTCTTTCAGCTGCTTCTTGCTCACCAAGAAAGAAAACATAATACTCACACACAAACACACTTTCTGTCACATCTGACCATCACGTCTGCGTGTTGTTTTTGTCAATTCCAGGAGGAAGCATTCCGTTGTATGGAAGAGGATGTACGCTACCGTTCAAAAGTTTGGGGTCACTTAGAACTGCCCTTGTTTTGAAAGAAAAGCAAACATTTCTGTCCATTAAAATAACATCAAATTGATCAGAAATACAGTGTAGACATTGCTAATGTTGTAAATGACTATTGTAGCTGGAAATGGCAGATTTTTAATGGAACATCTACATAGGCGTACAGAGGCCCATTATCAGCAACCATCACTCCTGTGTTCCAATGGCACATTTTGTTAGCTAATCCAAGTTTATAATTTTAAAAGGCTAATTGATCATTAGAAAACCCTTTTGCAATCATGTTAGCACAGCTGAAAACTGTCGTCCTGATTAAAGAAGCAATAAAACTGGCCTTGTTTAGACTAGTTGAGTATCTGGAGCATCAGCATTTGTGGGTTCGATTACAGGCTCAAAATGGCCAGAAACAAAGAGGAGTAGGAGGCCCCAGTGCACAACTGGGCAAGAGGACAAGTACATTAGAGTGACTAGTTTGAGAAACAGACACCTCACAAGTCCTCAACTGGCAGCTTCATTAAATAGTACCTGCAAAACACCAGTCTCAACGTCAACAGTGTCACGCCCTGACCGTAGAGAGCCCTTGGTTCTCTATGGTATAGTAGGTCAGGGCATGACTAGGGGGTGTTCTAGGTTATATATTTCTATGTTGGTGCTCTTGGTATGGTTCCCAATTAGAGGCAGCTGATGTTTGTTCCCACCTGCTTTGTGGGATATTGTTTTGTGTTTGTGCACCACGTAGTCACGTTTCGTTGTTCGTTTATTGATATATTTTGTTTTGCTAAGTTTCACTTTGGAATAAAGATGTGGAACTCTACACACGCTGCGCCTTGGTCCCGTTCTTACGACAACCATGACAAACAGTGAAGAGGCGACTCCGGGATGCTGGCCTTCTAGGCAGAGTTGCAAAGAAAAAGCCATATCTCAGACTAGCCAATAAAAATAAAATATTAAGATGGGCAGAAGAACACAGACACAGAAGGCCAGCATCTCGGAGTCGCCTCTTCAGTGATGACGTTGAGACTGGTGTTTTGCAGGTACTATTTAATGAAGCTACCAGTTGAGGACTTGTGAGGTGTCTGTTTCTCAAACTAGTCACTCTAATGTACTTGTCCTCTCGCTCATTTGCGCACCGGGGCCTCCCACTCCTCTTTCTATTCTGGTTAGAGCCAGTTTGCGCTGTTCTGTGAAGGGAGTAGTACACAGCGTTGTATGAGATCTTCAGTTTCTTGTCAATTTCTCGCATGGAATAGCCTTCATTTCTCAGAACAAGAATAGACTGACGAGTTTCAGAAGAAGGGTCTTTGTTTCTGGCCATTTTGAGCCTGTAATCGAACCCACAAATGCTGATGCTCCAGATACTCAACTAGTCTAAAGAAGGCCAGTTTTATTGCTTCTTTAATCAGCACAACAATTTTCAGCTGTGCTAACATAATTGCAAAATGGTTTTCTAATGATCAGTTAGCCTTTTCAAATGATAAACTTGGATTAGTTAACACAACGTGCCATTGGAACACAGGAGTGATGGTTGCTGATAATGGGCCTCTGTACGCCTATGTAAATATTCCATTAAAATCAGCCGTTTCCAGCTACAATAGTCATTTGCAATGTCTACACTGTATTTCTAATAAATTTTATGTTATTTTAATAGACAAAAAATGTGCTTTTCTTTCAAAAACAAGGACATTTCTAAGTGACCCCAAACGTTTGAATGGTAGTGTAGGTGGGGTGTGGATCCCTCTTGGGTCTGGTAGGCAGAGCAGAATTGTTCCATCATTAACATGTGAGACCTGGCGTCTGGAAGAGAGAAGGAACACAACGCCATGCTCAATCACCGCCGAGGGGTCAAAGATTAACAAACGACTTCTCACCTCCTGTATACATGGCTCAGGAGGAAGGGGGAGGGTTAATAAGCATCTGTTTTTCTCTATCACCACCAATCAAAAGGATTTCTCAGATGTATTTTTAAGCAGAATGAGATAAGTAGACAATTAGTTTACAAAACTACACAAAATCACATAGCAATGAAAGGAGAGAATGAAGAAAGAGTGACTATTTTTAATTGGACTTGTGTGTGGTTCTCCTCTCCTCTCCCCATCATCAGGTCTCTCCTCTCTCCTATCCCCATCATCAGGTCTTTCCTCTCCGCTCCCCCATCACCAGGTCTCTTCTCTCCGCTCCCTCATAGTCAGGTCTCTCCTCTCCGCTCCCTCATAGTCAGGTCTCTAATCTCCGCTCCCTCATAGTCAGGTCTCTCCTCTCTGCTCCCCCATCACCAGGTCTTTCCTCTCCGCTCCCCCATCATCAGGTCTCTCCTCTCCCCCATCATCAGGTCTCTCCTCTCCTCTCCCCCATCATCAGGTCTCTCCTCTCCGCTCCCCCATCATCAGGTCTCTCCTCTCCTCTCCCCCATCATCAGGTCTCTCCTCTCCGCTCCCCCATCATCAGGTCTCTCCGCTCCGCTCCCCCATCATCAGGTCTCTCCTCTCCTCTCCCCCATCATCAGGTCTCTCCTCTCCGCTCCCCCATCATCAGGTCTCTCCGCTCCGCTCCCCCATCATCAGGTCTCTCCTCTCTGCTCCCCCGTCACCTGGTCTCTCCTCTCCGCTCCCCCATCACCAGGTCTCTCCTCCTCTCCCCCATCACCAGGTCTCTCCTCCGCTCCCCCATCACCAGATCTCTCCTCTCCCCATCACCAGGTCTCTCCTCTCCTCTCCACCATCCCCAGGTCTCTCCTCCGCTCCCCCATCACCAGGTCTCTCCTCCGCTCCCCCGTCACCTGGTCTCTCCTCTCTGCTCCCCCATCACCAGGTCTTTCCTCCACTTCCCCATCACCAGGTCTCTCCTCCGCTCCCCCATCATCAGGTCTCTCCTCTCCGCTCCCCCATCACCAGGTCTCTCCTCCGCTCCCCCATCACCAGGTCTCTCCTCCGCTCCCCCATCACCAGGTCTCTCCTCCGCTCCCCCATCACCAGGTCTCTCCTCCGCTCCCCCATCACCAGGTCTTTCCTCTCTGCTCCCCCATCATCAGGTCTCTCCTCTCCGCTCCCCCATCATCAGGTCTTTCCGCTCCGCTCCCCCATCATCAGGTCTCTCCTCTCTGCTCCCCCATCATCAGGTCTCTCAGCTCCACTCCCCCATCATCAGGTCTCTCAGCTCCACTCCCCCATCATCAGGTCTCTCCTCCTCTCCCCCATCACCAGGTCTCTCCTCCTCTCCCCCATCACCAGGTCTCTCCTCCGCTCCCCCATCACCAGGTCTCTCCTCCGCTCCCCCATCACCAGGTCTCTCCTCTCCTCCCCCATCACCAGGTCTCTCCTCTCCACCATCACCAGGTCTCTCCTCTCCACCATCATCAGGTCTCTCCTCTCCCCCATCACCAGGTCTCTCCTCTCCACCATCACCAGGTCTCTCCTCTCCACCATCACCAGGTCTCTCCTCTCCACCATCACCAGGTCTCTCCTCTCCCCATCATCAGGTCTCTCCTCTCTGCTCCCCCGTCACCTGGTCTCTCCTCTCCGCTCCCCCATCACCAGGTCTCTCCTCCTCTCCCCCATCACCAGGTCTCTCCTCCGCTCCCCCATCACCAGATCTCTCCTCTCCCCATCACCAGGTCTCTCCTCTCCTCTCCACCATCACCAGGTCTCTCCTCCGCTCCCCCATCACCAGGTCTCTCCTCCGCTCCCCCGTCACCTGGTCTCTCCTCTCTGCTCCCCCATCACCAGGTCTTTCCTCCACTCCCCCATCACCAGGTCTCTCCTCCGCTCCCCCATCATCAGGTCTCTCCTCTCCGCTCCCCCATCACCAGGTCTCTCCTCCGCTCCCCCATCACCAGGTCTCTCCTCCGCTCCCCCATCACCAGGTCTCTCCTCCGCTCCCCCATCACCAGGTCTTTCCTCTCTGCTCCCCCATCATCAGGTCTCTCCTCTCCGCTCCCCCATCATCAGGTCTTTCCGCTCCGCTCCCCCATCATCAGGTCTCTCCTCTCTGCTCCCCCATCATCAGGTCTCTCAGCTCCACTCCCCCATCATCAGGTCTCTCAGCTCCACTCCCCCATCATCAGGTCTCTCAGCTCCACTCCCCCATCATCAGGTCTCTCCTCCTCTCCCCCATCACCAGGTCTCTCCTCCTCTCCCCCATCACCAGGTCTCTCCTCCGCTCCCCCATCACCAGGTCTCTCCTCCGCTCCCCCATCACCAGGTCTCTCCTCTCCTCCCCCATCACCAGGTCTCTCCTCTCCACCATCACCAGGTCTCTCCTCTCCACCATCACCAGGTCTCTCCTCTCCACCATCATCAGGTCTCTCCTCTCCCCCATCACCAGGTCTCTCCTCTCTCCTATCCCCATCATCAGGTCTTTCCTCTCCGCTCCCCCATCACCAGGTCTCTTCTCTCCGCTCCCTCATAGTCAGGTCTCTCCTCTCCGCTCCCTCATAGTCAGGTCTCTAATCTCCGCTCCCTCATAGTCAGGTCTCTCCTCTCTGCTCCCCCATCACCAGGTCTTTCCTCTCCGCTCCCCCATCATCAGGTCTCTCCTCTCCTCTCCCCCATCATCAGGTCTCTCCTCTCCTCTCCCCCATCATCAGGTCTCTCCTCTCCTCTCCCCCATCATCAGGTCTCTCCTCTCCGCTCCCCCATCATCAGGTCTCTCCTCTCCTCTCCCCCATCATCAGGTCTCTCCTCTCCGCTCCCCCATCATCAGGTCTCTCCGCTCCGCTCCCCCATCATCAGGTCTCTCCTCTCCTCTCCCCCATCATCAGGTCTCTCCTCTCCGCTCCCCCATCATCAGGTCTCTCCGCTCCGCTCCCCCATCATCAGGTCTCTCCTCTCTGCTCCCCCGTCACCTGGTCTCTCCTCTCCGCTCCCCCATCACCAGGTCTCTCCTCCTCTCCCCCATCACCAGGTCTCTCCTCCGCTCCCCCATCACCAGATCTCTCCTCTCCCCATCACCAGGTCTCTCCTCTCCTCTCCACCATCCCCAGGTCTCTCCTCCGCTCCCCCATCACCAGGTCTCTCCTCCGCTCCCCCGTCACCTGGTCTCTCCTCTCTGCTCCCCCATCACCAGGTCTTTCCTCCACTCCCCCATCACCAGGTCTCTCCTCCGCTCCCCCATCATCAGGTCTCTCCTCTCCGCTCCCCCATCACCAGGTCTCTCCTCCGCTCCCCCATCACCAGGTCTCTCCTCCGCTCCCCCATCACCAGGTCTCTCCTCCGCTCCCCCATCACCAGGTCTTTCCTCTCTGCTCCCCCATCATCAGGTCTCTCCTCTCCGCTCCCCCATCATCAGGTCTTTCCGCTCCGCTCCCCCATCATCAGGTCTCTCCTCTCTGCTCCCCCATCATCAGGTCTCTCAGCTCCACTCCCCCATCATCAGGTCTCTCAGCTCCACTCCCCCATCATCAGGTCTCTCCTCCTCTCCCCCATCACCAGGTCTCTCCTCCTCTCCCCCATCACCAGGTCTCTCCTCCGCTCCCCCATCACCAGGTCTCTCCTCCGCTCCCCCATCACCAGGTCTCTCCTCTCCTCCCCCATCACCAGGTCTCTCCTCTCCACCATCACCAGGTCTCTCCTCTCCACCATCATCAGGTCTCTCCTCTCCCCCATCACCAGGTCTCTCCTCTACCCCATCACCAGGTCTCTCCTCTCCACCATCACCAGGTCTCTCCTCTCCACCATCACCAGGTCTCTCCTCTCCCCATCATCAGGTCTCTCCTCTCTGCTCCCCCGTCACCTGGTCTCTCCTCTCCGCTCCCCCATCACCAGGTCTCTCCTCCTCTCCCCCATCACCAGGTCTCTCCTCCGCTCCCCCATCACCAGATCTCTCCTCTCCCCATCACCAGGTCTCTCCTCTCCTCTCCACCATCACCAGGTCTCTCCTCCGCTCCCCCATCACCAGGTCTCTCCTCCGCTCCCCCGTCACCTGGTCTCTCCTCTCTGCTCCCCCATCACCAGGTCTTTCCTCCACTCCCCCATCACCAGGTCTCTCCTCCGCTCCCCCATCATCAGGTCTCTCCTCTCCGCTCCCCCATCACCAGGTCTTTCCTCTCTGCTCCCCCATCATCAGGTCTCTCCTCTCCGCTCCCCCATCATCAGGTCTTTCCGCTCCGCTCCCCCATCATCAGGTCTCTCAGCTCCACTCCCCCATCATCAGGTCTCTCAGCTCCACTCCCCCATCATCAGGTCTCTCCTCCTCTCCCCCATCACCAGGTCTCTCCTCCTCTCCCCCATCACCAGGTCTCTCCTCCGCTCCCCCATCACCAGGTCTCTCCTCCGCTCCCCCATCACCAGGTCTCTCCTCTCCTCCCCCATCACCAGGTCTCTCCTCTCCACCATCACCAGGTCTCTCCTCTCCACCATCACCAGGTCTCTCCTCTCCACCATCATCAGGTCTCTCCTCTCCCCCATCACCAGGTCTCTCCTCTCTCCTATCCCCATCATCAGGTCTTTCCTCTCCGCTCCCCCATCACCAGGTCTCTTCTCTCCGCTCCCTCATAGTCAGGTCTCTCCTCTCCGCTCCCTCATAGTCAGGTCTCTAATCTCCGCTCCCTCATAGTCAGGTCTCTCCTCTCTGCTCCCCCATCACCAGGTCTTTCCTCTCCGCTCCCCCATCATCAGGTCTCTCCTCTCCTCTCCCCCATCATCAGGTCTCTCCTCTCCTCTCCCCCATCATCAGGTCTCTCCTCTCCGCTCCCCCATCATCAGGTCTCTCCTCTCCTCTCCCCCATCATCAGGTCTCTCCTCTCCGCTCCCCCATCATCAGGTCTCTCCGCTCCGCTCCCCCATCATCAGGTCTCTCCTCTCCTCTCCCCCATCATCAGGTCTCTCCTCTCCGCTCCCCCATCATCAGGTCTCTCCGCTCCGCTCCCCCATCATCAGGTCTCTCCTCTCTGCTCCCCCGTCACCTGGTCTCTCCTCTCCGCTCCCCCATCACCAGGTCTCTCCTCCTCTCCCCCATCACCAGGTCTCTCCTCCGCTCCCCCATCACCAGATCTCTCCTCTCCCCATCACCAGGTCTCTCCTCTCCTCTCCACCATCCCCAGGTCTCTCCTCCGCTCCCCCATCACCAGGTCTCTCCTCCGCTCCCCCGTCACCTGGTCTCTCCTCTCTGCTCCCCCATCACCAGGTCTTTCCTCCACTCCCCCATCACCAGGTCTCTCCTCCGCTCCCCCATCATCAGGTCTCTCCTCTCCGCTCCCCCATCACCAGGTCTCTCCTCCGCTCCCCCATCACCAGGTCTCTCCTCCGCTCCCCCATCACCAGGTCTCTCCTCCGCTCCCCCATCACCAGGTCTTTCCTCTCTGCTCCCCCATCATCAGGTCTCTCCTCTCCGCTCCCCCATCATCAGGTCTTTCCGCTCCGCTCCCCCATCATCAGGTCTCTCCTCTCTGCTCCCCCATCATCAGGTCTCTCAGCTCCACTCCCCCATCATCAGGTCTCTCAGCTCCACTCCCCCATCATCAGGTCTCTCCTCCTCTCCCCCATCACCAGGTCTCTCCTCCTCTCCCCCATCACCAGGTCTCTCCTCCGCTCCCCCATCACCAGGTCTCTCCTCCGCTCCCCCATCACCAGGTCTCTCCTCTCCTCCCCCATCACCAGGTCTCTCCTCTCCACCATCACCAGGTCTCTCCTCTCCACCATCATCAGGTCTCTCCTCTCCCCCATCACCAGGTCTCTCCTCTACCCCATCACCAGGTCTCTCCTCTCCACCATCACCAGGTCTCTCCTCTCCACCATCACCAGGTCTCTCCTCTCCCCATCATCAGGTCTCTCCTCTCTGCTCCCCCGTCACCTGGTCTCTCCTCTCCGCTCCACCATCACCAGGTCTCTCCTCCTCTCCCCCATCACCAGGTCTCTCCTCCGCTCCCCCATCACCAGATCTCTCCTCTCCCCATCACCAGGTCTCTCCTCTCCTCTCCACCATCACCAGGTCTCTCCTCCGCTCCCCCATCACCAGGTCTCTCCTCCGCTCCCCCGTCACCTGGTCTCTCCTCTCTGCTCCCCCATCACCAGGTCTTTCCTCCACTCCCCCATCACCAGGTCTCTCCTCCGCTCCCCCATCATCAGGTCTCTCCTCTCCGCTCCCCCATCACCAGGTCTCTCCTCCGCTCCCCCATCACCAGGTCTCTCCTCCGCTCCCCCATCACCAGGTCTCTCCTCCGCTCCCCCATCACCAGGTCTCTCCTCCGCTCCCCCATCACCAGGTCTTTCCTCTCTGCTCCCCCATCATCAGGTCTCTCCTCTCCGCTCCCCCATCATCAGGTCTTTCCGCTCCGCTCCCCCATCATCAGGTCTCTCCTCTCTGCTCCCCCATCATCAGGTCTCTCAGCTCCACTCCCCCATCATCAGGTCTCTCAGCTCCACTCCCCCATCATCAGGTCTCTCAGCTCCACTCCCCCATCATCAGGTCTCTCCTCCTCTCCCCCATCACCAGGTCTCTCCTCCTCTCCCCCATCACCAGGTCTCTCCTCCGCTCCCCCATCACCAGGTCTCTCCTCCGCTCCCCCATCACCAGGTCTCTCCTCTCCTCCCCCATCACCAGGTCTCTCCTCTCCACCATCACCAGGTCTCTCCTCTCCACCATCACCAGGTCTCTCCTCTCCACCATCATCAGGTCTCTCCTCTCCCCCATCACCAGGTCTCTCCTCTACCCCATCACCAGGTCTCTCCTCTACCCCGTCACCAGGTCTCTCCTCTACCCCATCACCAGGTCTCTCCTCTACCCCATCACCAGGTCTCTCCTCTACCCCATCACCAGGTCTCTCCTCTCCACCATCACCAGGTCTCTCCTCTCCACCATCACCAGGTCTCTCCTCTCCACCATCACCAGGTCTCTCCTCTCCACCATCACCAGGTCTCTCCTCTCTGCTCCCCCATCATCAGGTCTCTCCTCTCTGCTCCCCCATCATCAGGTCTCTCCTCTCTGCTCCCCCATCATCAGGTCTCTCCTCTCTGCTCCCCCATCATCAGGTCTCTCCTCTCTGCTCCCCCATCATTCGGTCTCTCCTCTTCATTCCCTCTCTCTCCTTATTTCCCTCCTCTGTGTGCTCATCTTGTCTTCAATTAGCCTTGGCCAATCAGTGGTCCAATTAACTTTTTCCATGATTTCCTCCTTTCTCCTGTTGCTGATTAATACGCAGTCAGTTCCCAATATACACACACACACACACACACACACACACACACACACACACACACACACACAACCACCCATCCACCAACCCACCCACACAAGCAAATACCCCAATCATCTCCGAATTAGTGTTCCAGTAATTAGGAGTGACGAACAAGAGGTGTCTGACCACAGAGCTCAGCAGCGTGCGGATTTAACATTTACATTTTAGCAGACACTCTTATTATTCAGAGAGACTTACAGCTAGTGCATTCATCTTAAAAAGGAATTTCACACCTTGTTTTCCTCATATCTGATGCATTTCTAGGATAGTGAGATGCATATATATACTTTTAAACGGTAGTATATATATATATACCCTACCGTTCAAAAGTTTGGGGTCACTTATAAATGTCTTTGTTTTCGAAAGAAAAGCAAATTTTTTTGTCCATTAAAATAACATCAAATTGATCAGAAATACAGTGTATTTCAGTTGTTAATGTTGTAAATGTGTTACGTTTCTCGTTGGTGGAATGACCGGACCAAGGTGCAGCGTGGTAGGCGTACATCGTTCTTTTTATTGATGACACCAAAAGCAAAATAACAACGACAAAAACGAAAGCGCACAGTTCTGTAAGGCAAATACACTATACAGAAAACAAGATCCCATAAAACCCAAAAGAAAAATGACAACTTATATATGATCCCCAATCAGAGACAACGATAGACAGCTGCCTCTGATTGGGAACCATACTCAGCCAAAAACACAAAGAAATAGAAAACATAGATTTTCCCACCCGAGTCACACCTTGACCTAACCAAACATAGAGAATAAATAAGGATCTCTAAGGTCAGGGCGTGACAAAATGACTATTGTAGCTGGAAACGGCAGATTTTTATTAATGGAATATCTACAATTGAAGTCGGAAGTTTACATACACCTTAGCCAAATACATTTAAACTCAGTTTTTCACAATTCTTGACATTTAATCCTAGTAAAAAGTCCCAGTCTTAGGTCAGTTAAGATCACCACTTTATTTTAAGAATGTGAAATGTCAGAAGTAGAGAGAATTATTTATTTCAGCTTTATTTCTTTAATCACATTCCCAGTGGTTCAGAAGTTTACATACACTCAACTAGTATTTGGTAGCATTGCCTTTAAACTGTTTAACTTGTGTCAAACGTTTCGGGTAGCCTTCCACAAGCTTCCCACAGTAAATTGGGTGAATTTTGGCCCATTCCTCCTGACAGAGCTGGTGTCAGGAGGAATGGAACACGCTTTTTCAGTTCTGCCCACACATTTTCTATGAGATTGAGGTCAGGGCTTTGTGATGGCCACTCCAATACCTAGACTTTGTTGTCCTTACGACATTTGCGACAACTTTGGAACTATGCTTGGGGTCATTGCCAATTTGGAAGACCCATTTGCGACCAAGCTTTAACTTCCTGACTGATGTCTTGAGATGTTGCTTCAATATATCCACATCATTTTTCTACCTCATGATGCCATCTATTTTGTGAAGTGCACCAGTCCCTCCTGCAGAAAAGCACCACCACAACATGATGCTGCCACCCCCGTGCTTCACGGTTGGGATGGTGTTCTTCAGCTTGCAAGTCTCCCCTTTTTTCCTCCAAACATAACAATGGTCATTATGGCCAAACAGTTCTATGTATGTTTCATCCATCCAGAAGACATTTCTCCAAAAAGTACGATCTTTGTCCCCATGTGCAGTTGCAAATCATAGTCTGGCTTATTTATGGCGGCTTTGGAGCAGTGGCTTCTTCCTTGCTGAGCGGCCTTTCAGGTTATGTCGATATAGGACTCGTTTTACTGTGGATATAGATACTTTTGTACCTGTATCCTCCAGCATCTTCACAAGGTCCTTTGCTGTTGTTCTGGGATTGATTTGCACTTTTTCGCACCAAAGTACGTTCATCTCTAGGAGACAGAACACGTCTCCTTCCTGAGCAGTATGACGGCTGCGTAGTCCCATGGTGGTTATACTTGCGTACTATTGTTATTTTATATATATATATATATATATTTATTTTTTATTTTTATTTTCTCCCCTTTTCTCCCCAATTTTCGTGGTATCCAATCGCTAGTAATTACTATCTTGTCTCATCGCTACAACTCCCGTACGGGCTCGGGAGAGACGAAGGTCGAAAGCCATGCGTCCTCCGAAGCACAACCCAACCAAGCCGCACTGCTTCTTTAACACAGCGCGCCTCCAACCCGGAAGCCAGCCGCACCAATGTGTCGGAGGAAACACCGTGCACCTGGCCCCCTTGGTTAGCGCGCACTGCGCCCGGCCCGCCACAGGAGTCGCTGGAGCGCGATGAGACAAGGATATCCCTACCGGCCAAGCCCTCCCTAACCCGGACGACGCTAGCCCAATTGTGCGTCGCCCCACGGACCTCCCGGTCGCGGCCGGCTGCGACAGAGCCTGGGCGCGAACCCAGAGACTCTGGTGGCGCAGTTAGCACTGCGATGCAGTGCCCTAGACCACTGCGCCACCCGGGAGGCCTGTACTATTGTTTGTACAGATGAATGTGGTGCCTTCAAGCATTTGGAAATTGCTCCCAAGGATGAACCAGACTTGTGGAGGTCTACAATTTTTTTTCTGAGGTCTTGGCTGATTTCTTTTGATTTTCCCATGATGTCAAGCAAAGAGGCACTGATTTTGAAGGTAGGCCTTGAAATACATCCACAGGTACACCTCCAATTGACTCAAATGATGTCAATTAGCCTGTCAGAAGCTTCTAAAGCCATGACATCATTTTCTGGAATTTTCCAAGCTGTTTAAAGGCACAGTCAACTTAGTGTATGTACATTTCTGACCCACTGGAATTGTGATACAGTGAATTATAAGTGAAATAATCTGTCTGTAAACAATTGTTGGAAAAATGACTTGTTTCATGCACAAAGTAGATGTCCTAACCGACTTGCCAAAACTATAGTTTGTTAACAAGAAATTTGTGGAGTGTTTGAAAAACAAGTTTTAATGACTCCAACCTAAGTGTATGTAAACTTCTGACTTCATCTGTAGACATTCCATCCATAAGAAATCAGCTGTTTCCAGCTACAATAGTCATTAACAACATTAACAATGTCTACATTGTATTTCTGATATATTTGATGTTATTTTAATGTACAAAAAATGTGCTTTTCTTTCAAAAACAACGACATTTCTAAGTGACCCCAAACTTTTGACACTACACTAAAAGTTTTAGAACACCTACTCATTAAAGGGTTTTTCTTTATTTGTACTATTTTCTACATTGTAGAATAATAGTGAAGACATCAAAACTATGAAATAACACACATGGAATCATGTAGTAACGAAAAAAGTCAATATATAATATACGTATATCAAAATATATAACGGACTGGGCATACTCGTTGCGGGCCCCGGACTGGAGAAGGTTGCTGGAGGCTCCGGACTGTGGAGAAAGTCGCTGGAGACTCCGGACTGGAGAACGTCGCTGGAGGCTACGGACTGGGGACCGTCGCTGGAGGCTACGGACTGGGGACCATCGCTGGAGGCTCTGGACTGGAGACCTTTGCTGGAGGCTGCGGACTGGAGGCCTTCGTTGGAGGCTTCGTGCCATGACTCCTCACTGGAAGCTTCATGCCATGGATCATCACTGGAGGCTTCTTGCCATGGATCATCACTGGAGGCTTTGTGCCATGGATCATCACTGGAGGCAAATTGCCATGGATCAAATTGAAGTGGGTCTAGGGTGTCAGGTAAGATAGAGGGGATATGATCCTTAACTAGCCTCTCAAAGCACTTCATGATGACAGAAATGAGTACTACGGCGCGATATTCATTTCGTTCAGTTACTTTTGCTTGCTTGGGTACAGGAACAATGGTGGACATCTTAAAGCAAGTGGGGACAGCAGACTGGGATAGGGAGAGAGTGAATATGTCTGTAAACACTCCAGCCAGCTGGGCTGCGCATGCTCTGAGGACGCGGCTAGGGATGCCGTCTGGGCTGGCACGCTTAAATGTTAACACGCTTAAATGTCTGACTCACATCGGCCACGGAGAAGGAGAGCCCACAGTCCTTGGGCGTGGGCCACATCGGTGGCACTGTGTTATCCTCAAAGCCCGGCGAAGAAGGTGTTTAGCTTATCCAGGTGCAAGACGTCGTTTCCCTTTGTAATCCTTGATTGTCTGTAGGCCCTGCCACATAAGTCTCGTGTCTGAGCCGTTGAATTGCGACTCCACTTTGTCTCTGTACTAACATTTTGCCTGTTTGATTGCCTTACGGCGGAAATAACTATACACTTCTTGATGAACACAGTCACCTTGTCCGTCAATGTTATTCTCAGAGGCTACCCGGAACAGATCCCAGTCTGCGTGATCAAAACAATCTTGAGGCATGGATTCCGATTGGTCAGACCAGCGTTGAATAGACCTTAGCACGGGTCATTCCTGTTTGAGCTTCCGCCTATAGGAAGGGAGGAGCAAAATGGAGTCGTGATCTGATTTGCCGAAGGGAGGGCGGGGGAGGGTCTTGTAGCCACCCCGGAAGTCAGAGTAATAATGGTTGAGCATTGTTGCAGTGCTAGTACTATAGGCAATGTGTGGATAAAGCTTTGGTAGCATTTTCCTCAAATTTGCTTTTAAAATCCCCAGCTTCTACAATTGCGGCTTCAGGATATGTGGTTTCCAGTTTGCACAAAGTCCAGTGAAGTTCCTTGAGGGCCGTTGTGGTATTGGCTTGAGGGGAATATACATGGCTGTAACTATAACCAAAGAGATTTCTCTCGGGAGGTAATACAGTCGGCATTTGAGTGTGAGGTTTTCTAGGTTGGATGAACAAAAGGACTTGAGTTTCTGTACATTATCACAATCACACCGTGAGTAGTTAATCATGAAACTTACACCACCGCCTTTCTTATTCCCTGAGAGTTCTTTATTCCTGTCTGAGCGATGTACTGAGAACCCAGCTGGCTGTATGGACATTGATCCAGAGAGAGACATTATTCCGTGAAACAGAGTATGTCACAGTCCCTGATGTCTCCCTCGTAGGAGATCCTCGCCCTGAGCTCGTCTACTTTATTGTTCAGAGACTGAACGTTAGCGAGTAATATACTCAGAAACGGTGGATGGCGTGCACGCCTTCCAGGTTCGGACTAGAAGTCCACTCCGAATACCTCTTCTCCGCCCGCGGTGTCTTGGAACAGCCTCTGGGATAAGTTCAATTGCCCTGGGGAACAATGGATCCAATTCAGGAAAGTCGTATTCCTGGTTGTAATGCTGGGGAGTCTCTGATATACAAAAGTTATTTCCTGCTGTATATGTAATAATAACACAAAAAAAACGTTCTGGGCTAATAATGTAAGAAATAACACACAAAAAAAAAAAATACTGCAAAGTTGCTTAGGAGCTAGAAGCAGAGCTGCCATGTCTGTCGGCGCCATCTTGTATTAGTGGGTGGGAGTTGGACAGAAAGACAGCAGGTGCGGTATGAAAAGCTGCAGGTCTGGGCGGGAGCGGGATGAAGAAATCAGTAACTCGCAGACCTCTACTCCCCTGTATTATAGATTTTGACAAATATCTTTGGATATCTGAATGTCTAGCATCTGTTTGATTCTACAGAGCCCTGTACAGCTCTGTATCTGTATCATTTGTAATTATTATTATTATTATTTATTTATATATATATATTTTCCTATTTTATTTATTTTAATATATTTTGTATTTATTTTAGGTATTATTATTATTTATTTTTTAACTCCATTGTTGGCTAAGGGCTTGTAAGTAAGGATTTCACTGTAAGGTCTACACATGTTGTATTTGGCGCATGTGACAAATACAATTTGATTTGATTTGAGTTAATCTGTGAATCCATGAAGGCAGACACATGTCAAAGATTGATAGAAAATATCCATATTTATTTTATGGTGGTTCTACATCAGGGCTCTCCAACCCTGTTTCTGGAGAGCTACCGTCCTGTACGTTTTCACTCCAACCTGAATCTATCACACCTGATTCTAATAATTAGCTGGCTGATAATCTGAACCAGGTTAGTTACAATTGGGGTTGGAGTGAAAACCTACAGGAGGGTAGCTCTCCAGGAACAGGTGGCGGAATGCACTTGTAATTGTTGCGAACGCCATTATAACATAGAAGAAGAAGAAGAAGAGGACCCCTTATATTTTCCCACGAATTGGTCTTAACCCCTTCAGATATTTTTCAATACTGATCTGGTCAAAACACCAATTAGCGAAAAAAAAAACATTAGAATTGGGCCTCCTGTGTAAACGCAGCCATAGTCCTTTATCCGATTCAGTACACTGGCAGTGGTGTTCGGCATGGTGGGCTGGGGAAGCTGAGACACTTTGTGCTGATGGCGAATGGTCTTGTCCTATCTGCTGTGAACGGCCAGCTGGATAAGACTCTGCTGAAAGTGGTCTAGGGCTTCTTAACCACCAACTGTATGGTCCCCTTGCAGAAGATTTACTGGTAATGCACGTCTCCTGGAAAAACATGGTTGTGATGTTAGCATTTTACACTTTTTGTAGAAGGGACGTAGGGCAACACGCCTTTGTTGGTAAAGGTGTCAACCGAATGGGACCGGCTAGCGTATTGTTTAGGGACAATGAGGGGACATTGGGAGCTTTTTTTGAGAGGAAAGATCAGGCAACAAATTGAATGGGCTGGGGGGAGCCTAAAGAAGGTGTGAAAGGTCTTAGGAGGGCAGTTCTTACACAGTATGAATTGTTGTGTATGGGAGATTGAGGAGAAATGGCACCTCAATCGCTCTCATACACAACAATTTATTTACTGCCTATCTAAGCACAATCCTGCACAACAAACCCCCCCCTCCTCATCTTAAACACTACTGTCTGTAAACCTCCCCTAGCCCATAGACTTTGACTGATCAGGAGTAGCCTTTTCCAGGGGCTTTTTCTATTGTGTTTTGAGAATCTGCAGAGATAAGAATGAGGTGGTTGTGTCATTACTGTTGTAGTCTTGATTTTATACCTTTTCAGTGTCCCTTGCTGGTTTCTGTCCCACAATCTTGGGCTCCGTAAGCTCAATATGCCTTCACTTTGGGGTATTTTTCAGCAAGGCACTGTGGAATGACTCCAGATAACCTGAGTTTTAACAAAGAGAAAAGGTAAAAAGACAAGAGGGCTAGATTAAATTGATTACATGATCTGGAAGGTACTCTGCGGTCCTCAGACTAATTCTAACCACCTGTAACTCCATAGTACAAACACAAACCATACAAACACTACCCACTTCACGTTTATACCATGCTTACTGTAAATTGAGCTATCTTAGCTGTCAGCTTGTAAATATTTTTGACAACTTACCTTCATCTTGTGCAGAGCTAGGAGTTGGAAGCACATGTTGGTGGAAACAGATGCTGTACCAACTACAACAAAAAACACAACAATACACTATTTAATCACCCAACCATTTGTATTGATCTCTATTAGACTCGCTAGATTACCATACCTAACATGGACATTTCAATATTGTCTGCTTGCTGTTAGCTAACTAACGTCAATAATTGGCAGGAAGATTGCTATCCAGCTGAGACTGGCTGAGAACCAACTAACCAACCATAGACGATTTATACACATTCATCATTGCTAACATTATCAACACACAAACAGAGAGTGATCTAGCTATATAGACAATTATATTTTCAGTGACTGACTTTTTTCCAGACAAAGGTAGAATAGATGGCTGCCAGATTGAGCTACTCTTATTTGCTAACATTAGCTAACTTATGTTAGCTAAAGTCAGTCAAAGGTAGAACGAACAAACAAACAAACATGTTTATGCTGCAGAAGGTAGTTACCAGTCTAGCAGTGACTACCATGGCATAGGCGAAATTGATTGACAGTGTGCAATACCAAAAAAAGATAGCTATACGATTTAGCTGAGGGCTTTCAGAAATCAATACTGTAAGTTACAGGACTGTAACTTTAGCTAGCTAACTTAGCTAACGTAAACTCACCCCATTCCGTACAAATGTGCGTAACCGCGACATTCAAACGAGGCTACAAAGAAAACTAATGGGACTGTAGCGACTGTGTTGACTTCAAAATTGGGGGTGTGAACTAGGTTTCTATTCATGCGTTGATCGACATGGTAATGGCTCTATAGTACTGGAGAAAAGTTTAAAAAACTGACCCTCCGTTACATCTTGACGTGTTATGTCGTAACGTACAGCACACATAAAGCAACTATTTCTGTCTTACAATCTCTCTCCACCAGGTGTAGAACTTCTCTCATCGTTTAAAAACAAGAAATGGACAGTGACGGGGGTAAGGGGGGGATACCTAGTCATTTTTTTCGTCATGATTGCATGCGATCATCATTCTCAAAGCCGCTGTTTACTTCTAAGATCACTTTAGCACCGCCCTAAAAACCCGATTCAAATTCGACACAAACCTTCAAATAGGAATGTATAATTATTATAGTGTTTTATTTATTTAATTATAGTGTTTTATTTACATTTTAGAGGACAGAGTTGGACAGATCGAGTGAAAAAAGCATTTTTCCCACACGACATCTGTCCTTCTCACTACCACGCATTAGTTTCGCTTCCCACCCGCCATTTTTAAAAAGACCCGACATGGCTCATTGCCTGTGTTAGTAAAACGTTTACTGTTGACAGGAGAACAAGAGGAGACAATAGGACGAGGTGGATAATTTTATAATAAGGCAGGTTTATTCAAGTGTAAAAATATTATGCAAAGCGTGCAGCACGGCTCTTTCTATCTGATCCGTATGGGGTCGTCAGGAAAAGAGGGAGTTTCCACAGTAGTACAGTTTTATATATAGACAACAAGCAAAGTAGGTTGATCTGCGAGTCTGGCCTTCCGATTGGACGATCTGGGTCTTGGGTATTCCTGTACAGGCCTGGTGTCCACGTTCCATTGGTTCCTGAGGTAGTTCTTTGTCTGGAGCTCCAACCCTGAGTTGTGTGTGTCTGAGTGATTGTCATGGGGGAGGGGAGTTGTGGGTGTCGTGCATGTGTCCAATGAGTCCAGCTTATGTCCAATATAAAAGGGAGTGTGTATATTGTGTCAACCATAGCTAATGTTGAGAAGTTGTTAAAACAAGTTACCAATATCTAATACAATTCCTTACAAATCCCCCTCTTCACGTCTCATCAGAGACGTGACATAAAGTATATAAAAAGACAAAACTAAAGGATAAAATTTGTCAGAAGACAAATTTTTGATTCCCTCTCTTCACGTCTCACAAGAGACGTGACATAAAAGTATATAAAAAGACAAAGCTAAGGGATAAAATTTGTCAGAAGACAAATTTTTGATTCCCTCTCTTCACGTCTCACAAGAGACGTGACATAAAAGTATATAAAAAGACAAAGCTAAGGGATAAAATTTGTCAGAAGACAAATTTTTGATTCCCTCTCTTCACGTCTCACAAGAGACGTGACATAAAAGTATATAAAAAGACAAAGCTAAGGGATAAAATTTGTCAGAAGACAAATTTTTGATTCCCTCTCTTCACGTCTCACAAGAGACGTGACATAAAAGTATATAAAAAGACAAAGCTAAGGGATAAAATTTGTCAGAAGACAAATTTTTGATTCCCTCTCTTCACGTCTCACAAGAGACGTGACATAAAAGTTTCTTAGTCCTCAAATAGATAGACAGGTCCAGCTTCCCCATCATCAAGCAATGGGAACATTTGGGCCCTTTCCTGAATAGGGTCTATGGCGGCAGTGATAACACGGCTAGCAAGCGTCCGCGCACATGGAATGCAACAGCACCCACAAAGTACAAGAATGCCTGCAAAAACGGAAATAGATACTAGGATAGAAGAAACCAGCGTCTTATATTTACCAAAAGCATCCATCCATGAGTCCCACATAGAAGTGTCCACTCCAGAATGCTGTTTCATCTTACCATTAAGGGTACGAAGTCCCTCCAATGCTACAGTCAGACTCCCATCCGTAGCTGTGTTATTGGGAATGAAAGTACAGCACTGTTCACCAAACATCGCACAGACCCCCCCCCGTTCAGCCAATAACATATCAACCGCGATTCTATTTTGAAATGCCATCAGGGATGTGGCTGCCAATTGTCCATGGACCGCCTCAAAGCCTTGTTGGGTCCAATTGCCCAGTTTCTGGACATTAAAATGAATGTAGTTAATTCTGTCCACATTTTTATTAACTGTACACCACCAACAAAATGATGATTCAAAACCCGCGGCTACTTGGTCAACCAATTTATATTCATCTGGTACCCCCCTGGGGACACCAATTGCATCAAGGTAAGTTGGGTCCCCAGCGGAGGGGCCCACCGTGCGCTTGGTCCTGATAGGCCAAATTTCAGGACCCAGGGCTTGTATACGGGTGAGAAGATCTTGGACGCCTATGGGGTAAACAGAGATGGGCAACAGAAGAGTTACAAGTGCACAGGTACCAGTGGCATTGTGGGGAAGTCTGTCCAACAGACTAGTTCCCCCACACCACCACCACACATCAGCTCTAGACACTGGTTTAAAAATTGCTGTAAGCATGTGAGTGTACCAGCACCAACTATCAGGGAGCTTACCCAACCATGTCCCTCCACCTGTCATGTTTATGCATGTAAAGTTAGCTCTTGCCACACTGGAGGAGAATATCGGTTTCTTGACCACCGTGGTGACTACCGGATAAACAGTGTCCCACTGTGAACATTTCTCAGGTGGGTTGTCTTTGTCCATAAGGGGCAATAGACAGTCTCCGCTAATAGCGGCTGGGACTATGCGGAGCAATGGCCTTGCTCCCATACAAACGACGCAGCTTTGCAGGGTCATATTAGCTGCTTGTTCAGTCAATAGGAGCCAATTGTTAGAGAACCCTGAGATTCCGGTGGCAGTGAGAATGATATCATCAGGGGTGGTAGGAGTGGTGACCATATTAATAGGACCCCAATCTCCCTTCCCCCTAGATGTTAAAACAGTAAACCGGTCAGAAACAGCAGAGGGCTGAGTCTGCTGTGTAATGCAGATTTTTAATGGCCAATAGGGTAGATCCTTGCTAGACTCTACCTGAGGTGCTAGTATAAAATCCTGACAACCCGTCCCAGTACCTGGTCGGATAATTAGTGATAAACCCCAATTACGCAATTTAGTCCTAGTCAGTAGCAATCTTTTCCGCCAGATAAGAACTGCTTGCCCTGATGAATAACTGGACCAGTCAGGACCAGTCTCAGCGACCAGGCTCTTCCATGACCACTCCTGAAACCCCCCTCTTGTCATATACCAGTTAAATCTGGTGTACTCCAATGCATGCCCTCCCAGGCCATTCCTAGCTTTACCCAATAACCCCCAAGACAGTGTAATTGTGGTGGTCACATTTACGGGTACACATAAGGTGGTGCTTCTAACCTCTGTTGGAGTGCAGGGTTGGTCGGTGGTTGTAGTGCTTCGTTTGTGTATGGCAGGACTAGTGAGATCGAGGGTAATGTTAGACGTGTCATTAGTGGTTATAATATGTGAGAGGGGTGGATGTGTAAGCTGTTGTATGAGCCATGTGAGAGTTCCTAGGGACACTCCAGTAATGATTATGAAAATAACAAACAAGGGACCTGAAATTCCCATTCTTTCCCAGGGAGTGAGATATCCCGGTCCTAGGCAAGTAGCCTTAGTTCGCGGAAACTGGGGCTGGCGTCCCATTTTCACCAACTAAGGTTTGTTTGGTTGGAGTCGAATTGAGATTGGCCAAATCGGCCCTGACTTCAGTCAGAGTTCTGGAAGGAGTTGGGGCTGGTGTACAATGTGTAAGGTGATGCCAAGGTGCGCCCGATTTACCCTTGACCTGGACTGAGTGTGAAGTAACTTCCTTCACTTCGAACGGTCCAGTCCACCTGGGTTCTAGCCACTTTCTCTTGTGGACTTTCACCCTTACCCAGTCGCCAACTTTTACCTTCTGTGGTGCAGGATCTCCCGTCAGCTCCCCCTGCTGGACCTTGTGAATCTGTTTGGAGAGAGCTGCAGAAAGTTCCGTCAGTTTTCTCACATATTCAGACATTACAATTTGTTGTACATCAAGGGGGGGCATATGACCTCCCTCCCTCGGTGGACCAGGCATGACCCTACCAGTCATTATCTCATGAGGAGAGAGATGAGTGCCTGCACCTGGCGAGGCTCTCATGGCCATCAATGCCAGGGGCAGGGCTTCAACCCACGTCAACTTCGAACCTGCACATACCTTAGCTATTTTAGCCTTAAGGGTCTGATTTGAGCGCTCCACGAGGCCCTGCGATTGGGGCCTGTACACTGACCCAAATTTGTGTACAATGCCAAATCTTTCCTCTACCTGTCTCAGGTGTTTGTTACTGAAGTGGGATCCATTGTCGGATCTGATTTGCCTAGGGACTCCATACCTTGGTATGAGTTCGGTTTGCAGCCACTTAATGACCGATTTTGCATCCTCCCTTGCTGTTGGTATTGCCTCAACCCATTTAGAGAACCTGTCTACCATAACTAACAGGTACCTTTTCCCATTTGTCACATTGTCTTGCCCCATATCTGTGTAATCTATGCTGATGTCCTGAAAACAAGCATTTGGGACTGGGTATGAACCCATGGGCGTTTGATATGGTTTCTTTGGATTGTGTCTACCACAAATGCTACACTCGTCACAAAACAAATCTGTCATGTCTTTCATGTGGGGGTGCCACCAGATGTGGGACACCTTCTGTAAAGTTTTCAGTTTGCCTTCGTGTGTGGGCCCATGAGCTTCTCGTAATAGTTCTGGACAGAGGTTTGCAGGGGCCACTAGTCTGCCATCATGGCATCTCCACAGTTCATCAGGTCCTTTGGTGGCCCCTTTCTGTCCCCATACTGAGTGTTCATAGGGTCCTGCTGAAAACTGGAGTTCTTTTATGTGTTGCCCTGTGAGCTCAGTCCGAGCTGGTTGAATCTGAAGTATCATTTGTCTCGGGGTGTATCCACCAGCTTTCTTGGCTGCTTTGTCAGCTGCATCATTTCCCTCGCTGACTCTGTTTTTCAGTTGTTGATGTCCTTTACACTTCATGATGGCCACCTTCTTAGGTAGTGAGACTGATTTGATCAGTTTTTCCATCTGAGTCTTGTGTTTGATTGGCATGTTTCCTGTGGTGGTGAAGTTGCGTCTAACCCATTGTGGTCCATCAGTATGGACTGCTCCATGAGCATACGCTGAGTCGGTGTAGATGTTTACAGTCTTTCCTTCAGCTCTTTCCAGAGCTTGTGTCAACCCTATGATTTCAGCTAACTGGGCTGATGCAGGTTGTGTGATAATGGCCGATTCCAAAGTCACATGTGATCTATCCGGGAGCTGCTGCACCACTGCGTATGCTGCTATGTTCCCTTCCTCTCCTCTATAGCAGCATCCATCTGTGTATAACCATAGGTCCGGGTTGGTGAGTGGTTCGTTCCCCAGGTCAGGTCTCAGTTTCAGTTCTTGTGCAGCTCTTTCTGCACAGGAGTGGGGTAGACCTTCTTCAGCATTGAGTGCGTCTGCCATGTTTTTGTCAGTGTTGACAAATGTGATGTGTGATTGTGTGCATTTATTCTGGATTTTCGTTTTTCTTTCAGCGCTGAACGTGAATTCTTTGCTCATCAGATATGCTGCAACCCCATGGTGGGTGTGTATTTCCAATGGATGGCACATTACCAAATGGGCTGTTTTTTCAATAGCTTTTGCCACTGCAGCTACATACCTGGAACATGTGGTTTGTCCTACTTCGATGTGGTCCAATTTGGAGGAGTGATACATCAACACTCTTCTCTCCCCCTCTTGTTTCTGAAAAAGGATGGATGATGTGAATCCTTCCTTTTCAGAAACATCCAGATGGAATTTGTTTTTGTAGTCAGGTGATGTCAATGCTGCTGCCACTGAGAGATCTGTTTTCAAGAGTGCAAACGCCTTTGATGCTTCAGTGGTCCATGTCAATGACGAGTGTAGGTTCCTTGGTCCCGCCTCTCGCACTATTTCTCTCAGTGGCTCAGTTCTGGCAGTGTAGTCTGGGATGTGTGTTCGGCTGTACCCTGTCAAGCCAAGGAAAGACAACATTCCCGACACCGTGATGGGGCGTGGATGATGAAGTATAGAGTCTCTGTGGGTTTTGGAGAGTCCTGCTCCTTCTCCCGAGATTTCTCTGCCAAGGAAAAGGACAGTTCTGCGACAGGTCTGGACTTTGCTCATTTTGACTTTGTATCCTTTGACGGCCAGAAAGTCCAGTAATGTTTTTGTCATCTGTAGGCAGAGATCAGACGTGGGAGCCCCCAGCAAAAGGTCATCTACATATTGGATCAGTATCACACCTTCTGGGATTTTCAACTCTGCCAGGTGTGTCTTAAGGATATGATTGAATATTCCGGGTGAACACCTATAACCCTGTGGAAGAACAAAATAAGTGTACTGTTGATGTTCATACGTGAAAGCAAAGAGTGGCTGAGAGGCTTCATCAAGTGGGATGCTGAAGAAAGCATTAGCCAGATCCACCACCGTGAAGTATTGGTGTTTTGGAGACAGATTGCTCAGAGTGATGTGAGGGTCAGGGACAGGTAGGTCTATAGGTGCAGTAACGTCATTTACTGCTCGGAAGTCTTGAACCATCCGGTATGTTTCTCCTCCGGCTTTCAGCACTGGTAGAATCGGCGTGTTCCATGGAGATACAGTTCGATAGATAACCTGTGCTCTCAGTAACCCATCAATGGTCGGTTCGATCCCCATGATCTGTTCGGGTTTCAAACGGTATTGAGTTCGGTAGATAGGTATTTGATCTGGGTTCAGTAGGGTGATGGTGACCGGTGTCACCTGTAATTGGCCCACATCAAAAGGGGTGTGAGTCCATAACCTTTCATCTATGGTGGAGATCAATGCTTTGGTAGATGGGTGGTCGGTGTATGGCTTACCATGGTGTCTTGGCAGGGTCAGTCGTTCTGGAAGACAGTGTTCTTCAGTGTCAACAGTCATGAACCTCCACATGTTTTCAGTGGTGGCCTTGTGTATTCCCGGTGTTTGGGTGGGTTCCCACTGAAGTTTGGATGCTCGTCTGATCATAGGGCCCAGGCTCCTTGCTTCAAAACCGTTTCCCACCGCTAGTGTAACATGGGGAGCTGACTCCTCCCCTAGTAGGTACCAGGATTTCAAATGAGGTGGTAGGATGACTGGTGCTGCCACCCCCTCTTGTCCACACACAATGGTGCAACACCTGATGGATGGCGTTAGGTGCATCATGTTCTCATCCCAGTCATCAATGTATGTGTTCACGTCATTGTCAGTCACATTCAATGTACAGTGAATCTCAGCTTGAGGGGTCTTGTATGGGTGTAATGCATAGATCTGTGATTTCAGTTGATTGAACTTAAACTGGACCTCCGGAGTCCCAGGACCTGTCTCAATGCATTTTAGCCAATAGATTTCTTGTGTTGCTGACAACACAGGGGTTGGGATGATAGGTAACATCAGTACACTGACAGGGTGGGCAGGTGTTGAGGGAATAGGATCAATGGAGACCTCCACACCCTTCTCAGTGAGGTATATTGAACATTTTAGTTTGCACAGTAGGTCCCTTCCTAGGAGGTTAATTGGACAATTTGGACAGTATAGGAACTGATGCTTCAAATTGGAAGGGCCCCATGAAAAAAGCAATGGAATGGTCTTGTTTTGTGCTTCGGGTGTTCCTGATACCCCCACCACCTGTATTGTTTCCGAAGAGAGTGGTTGACGAGATCTTATGGCAGAATACGTACATCCTGTATCTACCAGAAATTGGTGGGTCACTCCCTCCACCTCACACATGATAGTTGGTTCGGTGTGTAGTGGAAAATGTTGACCCCCATTCTCGTTCTGTGGTGGTGGGCAGCTTCAGGACCATGGGGCATATTCATCTGACATGCCCTGGAAAAGAGGAGGTGGTTGCTGATTTGGGTCTGGGTTTGGGTGATTATATGCAGGTTGAGGGCCCCGCACGTGGTTGGTACATCTGTGGCCGGACTCCTCCACGTCCTCTTGGGTTGGTTTGTCGTGCCCGATTGGTCATCCAGTAATGTTGGGTCGGTGTCAATGGGTATGGGCACTGACGTGCCATATGTCCAGTTTGTTTACAATTGTAGCAGTTCATTGGTCGTGCTTGACCTGTCCCCCAGGGTGATGGGTATCGTGGTTGTTGTCCCCATGTTGAAGGATAGTCTTGTTGTGTTGGTTGATAGTATGGTGGGATGTCCATGGGTAATGGCTGATCCAGGAGTTGTGATGGTAGGTTAGGTCCCTGTGGGGTTGACATGGGGGGTTGTTGTAGCTGTATCATTTGTGAAACCGTTTTTTCAATGATTTGTGAGATGTCTGGTTGATCTTCAGCCACCATCTGTTTCTTGGGTTTTTCTCCTTTCTGGGCCTCTTTCAATTGTAGTTTCAAAAGTTGTACCTGTAGGGACTGGACTTGTGTTTCAGCCCCTCCCTTATCCTTATTGTATTGGGTGATGTGGTGATGCACATGGGAATTGAACTGAGCCTGGGGAAGTGCCATTAACCCCACCGTGGCCCTAAGTTTAGTTCGGACCTCAATTGGGGCACCGCTCACCACCATCTCCTTCCACATGCTGACCGTGGTGCCAGTATGGTCATATGGTTCTTCATGAACAGTTCTCCATGTGGTCTTCGCTCTGTCTAAGTAGGCTGCCGGTTGTTCCCCTGGATTGATGGTAAATGATGAAAGGGTTGCATGGTTTCGTTCTGTGGGATATGCCCTTCTCAACACTGCCCACAATTCCGCTCGGAAGTCTTCCTGGGCCAGTGCAGCCGGGGCTGTGGCAAGATCTGCCTCTCTTATCAGAGCACTCATGGTGGTATGGTCTGTTGCTCTAGCCAGAAGGGCCCTCATGTCACCTAGACAGAGCCGTAGGCCTGATGTCAGTGTTTGCAGTTGAAGGAGCCATGCAGAGGCACCCCCATGCAGGCTGGGTAATTGTCCCATCAAAGTGGTAAGGTCTGTTATTTTCCAGGGTTGGTATTCTTCATGCCCTCCGTCCGGAGTGGGCCTCAACGGCATCTGCATCTCCTTTCCACCATATTGGAGATCCCAGTCTGCCCTGGACGAGACACCCCTGCTGTTCTGTTCCCTGAGACGTAACGGACTGTCTGATAGGTTCGACCAAATCTGTCACCTTCCCCAACATTACCCCTTTTATATGGTACGAGCCCTCTCCACGTTCAGCATCTTCTATCATAGATCTGGCCAGTGCCAGTGACTCCCTGAGGTCTCGCTCCACCTCCTCTTCATCTTGTCCTGTTTTATTCTCACCTTCATCGTCCTTGTTGTGGTTCCTTCTTAATGAGGCCCCAGAGGAACATTGTCCTGGTGACGACCATGACCCTTCAGAGACTATTTGACTATCCCCCTGTGTTCTGTTTCTGAACCAGTCTGGGTTTGGAGTGGAAGAAAACTGAATCAGCTCTCTGTCTTCTCTCTTCAAAGGGCCTGGTTGAGACCCATTACCCCCCTCTTGTGGGTTTTTTAGTAGAGACCCACCATGTCCCTGTAGTGAGGCGGGGTTCGAACCACCCCCACGTCCCTGTGTGTGCGCTCTGTCCCTCTCCTTCCTTTCTCGATGATCAGGCCTCTCTTCACACACGAGTTGCCCTTCTTGGATCCCTAAAGTCATGCTTCCTTTTAGGTGTCCTTCATGCACCACAAACACTGGTGCCTGTACCACAGCAGGGGTCAAAAAAGGGTTTTGAGGGAGGTGGCTGAATGGATTTTGAGAATAGGGAGGTGGTGTTATTTTCTCTCCCTGTGGCAGTTCCGGGTATAGTTGGGTGGGGGCCGATGGGGTTGCTATGGTGGTAGGTGGGGCATCATTATTGTTGGGCCTGCCTTCTTTGGTGTCAGTTGGGGCTTCAGTGGCCACCCCCATCATATCAGGTTTCCTGTACGGGAGTGCTCTTCTAATTTCTTCAATTGCCCAAATTCCTATTTTCAGCTCAGCCTCTGCTCTTTCCCTATGCTTTGTTCCTTCCTTTTTGAATAAGTGGTTCTTATTCCTCTCAACTTCACGTTCTATCCCTTCCTTCACTACTTCCTCTAATTCCTTCTCCATAGTGAGGAGTTGCCCTTTTGATGGGGCCACCCCACTGAGGTATCCTGCTTGGGTCCATTTTAGCCTCACACCTTCCCAAACCTTCTCAACTTCCTTATACTGCATCTTTCCCCCTGATCTATCTTTCATTCTCTGATCTAAGTATTCATTGAATTTGTGTTTGGGGACGGTGGTCGTGGCCATTTTGTCGTTAAGCTATGTCTGGCTCTATGCTATTTTGGTGCACTTAGCCCATCACTGGCCAAAACTAACAATGTATCTCTGGTGCTGACACAGTCTTATCTCTGGTGTCTGTCTCCCCCTTGTGTACAAAGAATGTTATTGCTTTATGTTTGGCGAATTAATTAAATACTTTCCCAAAGTATTTCGGCAATATCCTTTGGAACACTCTACTAGTATTATCTAGCGCTTCTATTTTAAATATAATAATAATTTTAGGAACTATTTTCAAACAGTTATTATTCGTTTTCACTTTTTCAATTATTTAAATACTTTGCCAAAACATTTCAGAAATGTCCTTTCGTGACATTATATTAGTATATTCAAGCGTTTCTAGAATAAATATTTAATTAATTCTAGGACTCATTTTTCTCAAAAACTAATTAAAAAACTGAAAACTCAAAAACTAACTTAATTAATTAAATACTTTCCCAAAGTATTTCAAACGTGTCCTTTTAGGACAATATATGGTGTATCCTAGCGCTTCTAGAATAATTATCAAATTAATTCTAACCCTTAAGGATTTACCAACAGCACCAGAGGGAAAAACCAGGTCAATTTATCAGCAGAAAAATAGCTGCTTCACAGCAGCTCCCCCAATCTGACTCGGCGGTCACTTAAACACAGCCTCAACTCAGCATATGGCTAATTAGTAGCAATCGGTCTCGTGGAACGTTCAATCACTCACATTAATTTGGAGAGTTTCAGGTTTAATACCATTACTCCTATTTCAAGCTTAGATTTATCACCGATGCTCCTAGTTGAAGAATATTTCGACTAGTCCCAGATTACTAATGCGACTTGAATCCCAATACGCCAAGCTTAGATTTATCACCGATGCTTCTAGTGGAGTGCCATATCCACTAGCCTCAGATTACTAATACGACTTGAACAGGCTACATTACATTTCAACACTTTGAGTTTCAAGTTTAATACCATTACTCCTATATCAAGCTTAGGTTTATCCCCGATGCTCCTAGTGGGGTGCCATGTCCACTAGTCCCAGATTACTAATTCGACTTGAACGGCGTCAAGCTTAGATTTATCCCCGATACTCCTAGTTGAAGAACAATTCAACTAGTTCCAGATTACTAATTCGACTTGAACGGCGTCAAGCTTAGATTTATCCCCGATACTCCTAGTTGAAGAACAATTCAACTAGTTCCAGATTACTAATTCGACTTGATTTTATACTTCGCAAATATCTTTACACAATGCCTTAGATTCTAAACAATTCCACATAAATTTAGCAACAATTCACACTCACCTCAGTACTTCTGATCATTAAATTTAGATATTGGCTATAATACAATATGCAGATTTTGATTAAACCGGCTCTGCTTACCTTAATATTTTCGAGCTCTTTGATCAGTTTCCTGGGTGAGTTGAATCGCCGACGTCTCCCTCGAGCGGGTCACCTCTCCTTCTTGAATCTTTCTCCCTCTCGTCTCCTGTCCGATGAATTTTCTATTGGGCCGAATTCAAATATGTTTTGACCATCCTCTGCTTACCAAGTCTGTTGATAATTCGTTTTACTTGAGACAGGAGACCAAGTGGAGACATAGGACGAGGTGGATAATTTTATAATAAGGCAGGTTTATTCAAGTGTAAAAATATTATGCAAAGCGTGCAGCACGGCTCTTTCTATCTGATCCGTATGGGGTCGTCAGGAAAAGAGAGAGTTTCCACAGTAGTACAGTTTTATATATAGACAACAAGCAAAGTAGGTTGATCTGCGAGTCTGGCCTTCCGATTGGACGATCTGGGTCTTGGGTAGTCCTGTACAGGCCTGGTGTCCACGTTCCATTGGTTCCTGAGGTAGTTCTTTGTCTGGAGCTCCAACCCTGAGTTGTGTGTGTCTGAGTGATTGTCATGGGGGAGGGGAGTTGTGGGTGTCGTGCATGTGTCCAATGAGTCCAGCTTATGTCCAATATAAAAGGGAGTGTGTATATTGTGTCAACCATAGCTAATGTTGAGAAGTTGTTAAAACAAGTTACCAATATCTAATACAATTCCTTACATCTCTAGTAAACACACAATATATCAAATCAAACCAAACCGTATCAAAGTTTATGTGACATGCACAGGATACAAAAGGTGTAGACAGTACAGTGAAAAGCTCTTTCTCAACAGTGTCGTATTCATTTGTCAATAGAAAGGTATTAATATATAAAAAATAGAAGATAAAGTGTCAATGCCAGGTGAGAAAGAACAAAATGTACAAGAACAATATCAATAATGATATCAGTGATACTGATGATAGATGAAGTAGATATATGCATACAATC